>NC_142740.1:9242074-9420199 GCF_051943395.1 Hippocampus bargibanti
AGATCTGGAGAAAATGTATGACAGGGTGCCCAGAGAAGAGCTGTGGCATTGCATGAGGAAGTCTGGAGTGACGGAAAAGTATGTCAGAGCGGTGCAAGACATGTATCATGACTGTAAGACAGTTGTGAGGTGCGCTGGCGGTATGACTGAGGAATTCAAGGTGGAGGTGGGGCTCCACCAGGGGTCAGCTCTGAGCCCCTTCTTGTTTGCTATGGTGATGGACAGGCTGACAGACGATGTTAGACAAGAATCTCCTTGGACCATAATGTTTGCAGATGACATTGTGATCTGTGGCGAGAACAGGGAACAGGTGGCGGAAAAACTAGAGATGTGGAGATATGCCCTGGAAAGGAGAGGAATGAAGATCAGTCGCAGCAAGACGGAATATATGTGTGTGAATGAGAGGGATCCAAGTGCAAGAGTGATGCTACAGGGGGAAGAGATAAAGAAGGTGGAGGATTTTAAGTACTTGGGGTCAACTGTCAAGAGCAATGGAGAGTGTGGAAAAGAGGTGAAGAAGCGTGTCCAGGCAGGCTGGAGCGGCTGGAGAAAAATGTCAGGTGTGATGTGCGATAGAAGGGTTTCAGCTAGGATGAAAGGAAAAGTGTATAAAACAGTGGTGAGACCAGCCATGATGTTTGGACTGGAGACAGTGCCACTGAAGAAAAGACAGGAAGCAGAGCTGGAGGTAGCAGAGCTGAAGATGTTGAGGTTTTCTTTGGGAGTGACCCGGTTGGATAGGATCAGGAATGAGTACATTAGAGGGACAACTCATATTAGAGGCGTTGGAGAGAAAGTCAGAGGCCAGACTGAGATGGTTTGGACATGTCCTGAGAAGAGAGAGCGACTATATCGGGAAAAGGATGCTGAGCCTTGAACTGCCAGGCAGGAGACCGAGAGGAAGACCCAAGAGGAGGTTTATGGATGTGGTCAAGGAGGACATGAAGGTAGCTGGTGTGAGGGAAGAGGATGCACAAAACCGGGATAGATGGAGGACATTGATTCGCTGTGGCGACCCCTGAGGGGAAAAGCCGAAAGGAAAAGAAGATTACAGACAGTGATAAAAGGCAGGGAGTTGTGATGTAAATGAATGTGTGTATGTCTCTTGAAAGAATAATGCTTTACTTTAGACATTGACCGCAAACAAGGAACATGACACACATTTTAAAACATCAGCAAGTAGAATAATGCAGTGGTGGGCCGTCAGAGCCAGCAAGGCCTTCTCTGCTAGCTTAACATAATCAGACATCATTATCATAATTATAATAAAAGTCAATTTCATTAAAAAAGTATTTTTTCTAAATATATTATATAATTGTTCTACATACTGTTTTCTTGATGTTATATCCATTTGGTTATGCTCCTTTCAGTGTTGTAGTTTTAGGTCAGAGTTTTTAATCCAATCAGAATTCAGCTAGCTTGTGTCGCCAGGCTGTATGAAATCTGACCGACGCCTTCAGAATCAACAGTGAGGGCGTCTGTGCGCTGTACATGAATGGGCACATGTAGTTGATATATAGTTGCGATAGCCAATCAGATCACGAGTTGGCACAGTAAGGCCAGCTGGAGGGCCTCGCGTTGAACATGACATGTACGCGTCCTGTGATTGGATACTCACTTTACCTCAGCCCTCAGCGGAGGCAGCGCTATGCAAATCAACCAAGCTACAACAGATCAGACCCGGAAACTTTAGCAGAAAAACCAAGTATATCTACTCGCTTTTTTAACTCACAATGGCTGAAGGAGAGCACAACTCGCTGTCGCATGTAGGCCTATTCTTAAGAACAAATGAAAAATATTTGTTTACTTTTATTTTCAACAAATAGTTCGTTTTGTTGTTTTTCTTATATTAAACTGACATTTTGTAATTTAGCGTAAAATCTTGTTAAAGATTGCATATTCTTAGTGGACTTAATAAAACTTTGTGGACAAATGATTATAAATTTCCTTTTATTTTTAAGTGTTTGCAGTATCACGTATAGTGACAAGTTCTAATTGCTGATGCAGATTTATTGATGTGTAACTGCTCCGGAAAAATGCCTGTGTTGTAGACGATTAAGGTGATGCCACGCCCAGTACTGCGTGCGTGTGCTTTTGTAAATGATATCTCCAGCCGTTGTGTCATAAATTATGTCTGTGTAAGCTCTCAGTCGTACAGGAGTGGTCCATCGATGAGAAGGTTTCTTCAGCCGTCATCTGTACAAAAGTGAAGGTTTCGGACGTTTCGCCTCCTATCCAAGAGGCTTCGTCAGCGAACTAAAGTCTGACTGGTCGTATCGGCCCCATTTATATATCCCTAATGTCCAGACATGGTGGCGCCGGACACAGCTATGATAGCTCCCTACTCTCAGGTTGGGGGGGCAGGGGAACCCCTCCCTGTGGCCCCACTGATTGTTCCTACATTCCTGACTAACGACTGGCCTATTACCCCCACTCCCCCCGGTATCACCTCATCAGCATAACGACCCTCATCAGCATTGCGAAAGTTGCCTAACCTGTTTTGCCTAAGCAGACTATTGTATGAACGATCCAAATTGAACCTCACCCCACCAGACCGGTTTAATGAAGGATTTTGTTGTTTTATAAGAATCGCTTCTTTTACCCCCCTTTCAAACCATCTATGTCCTTTCGCTAAGATTTTAACCTCATTGTCGTCAAATGAGTGGTTGCTAGCTTTTAGGTGCAAATGTACTGCCGATTGAGGCCCACTAGTATTATCCCTGCGATGTTGATAAAGTCTTTTTTTGAGAATTTGTTGAGTCTCCCCAATGTACTGCTCTTTACAATTTTACAGTCGTTAGTCAGGAATGTAGGAACAATCAGTGGGGCCACAGGGAGGGGTTCCCCTGCCCCCCCAACCTGAGAGTAGGGACCTATCATAGCTGTGTCCGGCGCCACCATGTCTGGACATTAGGGATATATAAATGGGGCCGATACGACCAGTCAGACTTTAGTTCGCTGACGAAGCCTCTTGGATAGGAGGCGAAACGTCCGAAACCTTCACTTTTGTACAGATGACGGCTGAAGAAACCTTCTCATCGATGTCATAAATTATGGTATTACGAGGGATATTTGTTCAAGTCGGACTAAGCAGGACTTCACTGAAGGCCTAGGTGTGAAATGCACGAACCGCCACTGGAATAATGTATATTAAAACCAGTGATAGACCTTGTTGTCACAGTAGTTGACATTATATATTCGCACTGGTTATTGTAATGTGTACCCTTTTAGCAGAGGTCTGCTCAAAATGATCCCAGAAAGGGGATGTTCTCTTCTCTGAACGGTGCATCCAATGCAGAACAAATCCAATTCATACCTGTCAATTAAGACGTTTTCCCTGTATTTTATAGTTTATTTTAGCATTTCAAATAATGTACGGCGTACTACAACTTTTATACGGCGGACAATGTGAACCAATCTTACAAAGACAATGTTTGCTCAAACGCAGTTAGTCTCAACTGCTGCTAGCCAATGACAATGCTGATGCCGATCGCTAGTATTGTCACGGCAAACCAGCAAAAGTAATCCTTTATCATATCGGATTGATAAAAGCATAACGTGCGCATGCGCGGTGAGCTCTGTCTCTGTGCATCGCTCTCACTCTGCAACCCTCTCCAGACGCAGAAATGAACATGCATAGTAGACATAACATTGATCTAGGAAAACACGTGATGAAATATCGATGACGTGATAAGAGACAAGGAAGGTTGGTGAGCTAGGTTGTGAAGATGCACATGCAATCAACATGTGTGTGGGATAGATCCACTCACGCTGTCATCGGTCGACGTCATGCTGAGAAAAGGGGGGTGCAGATGACGGCTGAAGAAACCTTCACTTCACTTCTTTTTGTTTATCCAGCTATCTAGCTAGCTACCTAGCTATCTATCTATTTGCTATCTATATGCTATATATTTGCTACCTAGCTATCTGTTAGCTATCTATTGGCTAGCTAGCTAGCTTTCTATCTATTTGAGTTACATCTGGGTTGAGTGAACACTGGCGCTGCCGCTGCTCACCCACAGAAAAAATGATACTGTGACTGTAAAGTGGCCTTGAGAGTTTTGAAAGGAACTTATAAATGTAATGTAACATTATTATGATAATGATTATTATCTTTATATTATATTATATCTTTATATTATTGTAAAACAATCAAGCTAGAACCATGTACAAAACCTAAGAGTCATTCGGCTTTTCTATTTTCTGAATTCATGACTCCTCGATTCAGTGGATGAAAAGCTTTCTTCAGCCGTCATCTGTACTTTTTTTGAAGGTTTCGGACGTTTCGCTTCTTATCCAAGATGCTTCTTCAGCGAACTAAAGTCTTGCTGGTAGTTTCGGCCCGCTATATATATCCCTACTGTCCAGACGTGGCGGTGCCGGACTCTGCTATGATTGGTCCCTGCTCTCAGGTTGGGGGGCGAAGAGGACTACCATCTATTTTCTTTCGCTAAGATTTTAACCTCATTGTCATCAAATGAGTGGTTGCTAGCTTTTAGGTGCATATGTACGTATGTACAGTACTAGCAACTGAAATACAGCACTGCAATTATTGTCTAAAACCAGTCTAGCTGTTTGACGTTAAATGGGCTTGTCATAATTATCATCGTCAGTGTCATTAGTGTCCTTGAGAACTTTGAAAGGCGCTTAAAAGATAATGTATTATTATTATTTATCATTATTAGATCAGTACTGGTGAGGTTGTATAATATTTTCCGGTTGAAAACTCTTACTGTTACTCTTACTTATATTAATATGCGACATTAATACAGGTAACATCCGACTTACAACCACCCGTACTTACAACCATGACCGCAAGACCTTATTTTTTAAATTATAATTCTACGCCTGGCCCCGCAACACGCTAGCAGCCCGGCAACGCGTACAACAATTTTGGCCAGCCAGCCAGCATCTCACTCTCGCACAGCAATTTGGCTCTTGGAGGACACAAGTCATTTAGCCTCCGGGTCTCTATTAACATTTTTGAATGGATTACGACTTACGACCATTTCGACTTACGCCCGTTTGGTCGGAATGGAACTTGGTCGTAAGGCGGATATTACCTGTACTTCTTTTTTATCTTTTCACCCCTCCACCTCTTTCAATTTTGCTGCTGTAGGTTGAAAATTTCCCCATTGTAGGACTATTAAAGGCTTCCTGATTCGGATTCTGACTTACGTCGAGGGGCAAGTTATATTGGTCAATCAGCCTGCCATGCAGGTTTTTGGAATTCACGCAAAGCACGGTGAGAACATGCATACTCCACACAGGAAGGCCGGAGCGGGAATTTAACCTGGTATCTTTCCAATGTGAAATCGAATAACTGCAATACTTGATTAAAAAAAACATTGATAACAGGACCCACCTTTTGTCATGGACCATTTGAAATTAGTCATTTGTTTCTTGTTTTATGCAGCATCGTGAGGAAAATATAACTCTTGGATTGAGGCAATAAAATACTCAATTAATTAGAAAGAAAAGCAGTTTTCCCTCAAAAATTGTGTCAAAAAATGACATAAAAAGGGCTGGCTACATTGCATAACTTTTTTCAAAAGATCATCTTTTGTGCTCCTTCAGGTGTCCCTGGTGGTGAACGTGGCCAGTGAATGCGGTTTCACCGAGGAACACTACAAAGGCCTTCAGAAACTGCAAAGGGATTTTGGGCCATATCACTTCAATGTCCTGGCATTCCCCTGCAACCAATTTGGACAGCAGGAACCCGGGAGTGACAAAGAGATTGACAGCTTTGTACGTCGCGTCTATGGTGCCTCCTTTCCCATTTTTAGCAAAATTGCTGTTGTAGGAACAGGAGCTAACAACATCTACAAGTACCTTGTTGGTGAGTTCTATGTGATATTGAACACGCATTGGGTCTGCATTGAATTACAGTGGGAAAATATGTGAACTGTTGGGAAACGTTTAAATGTCAGCTTAATATGGGCTGCAAATGTAGGTACAGTGATACCTCGGTTTACGAACCCTTTGACTTTCGAACTTTTCGGTTGACGAATGTTCAATTTATGAAAATTTTACCTTGGCATACAAACTATTTTTTGGGATACACATGGAGTTGCCACAATGAGTGATGTGTCCTTCGCAAACGAGCCTGTTCTCCTAACAAGAAAATGGCAGCCGGCTTGTTTTGGTCCTCTATTCTCCGCCCCCAGTCGTCGGTTAAAACCATGTGATTGGTCAAGAATGCAGCAGTGAGGGGAGGTGGTTTAAACATTAAAGAGACAGGCAGACGGCAGAGAGAGAGAGTGGATAGTTCCCAGGTCCCCATAAAACATAATTTTTTACTTTTTAATTTTCTGAGCCTTAAAACTACACAAAATATACAGTAAAGTCTCGTTATATCGATATCGGATATATCGATAGTCCCGGTTATATCGATACTATTTCTATGCACGCACGGAGAAAATTACATGCAAATGGGGTCGGATATATCGATAGTCCCGGTTATATCGATATTTTTTCGGACTCCCTTGAATATCGATATAACGAGACTTTACTGTACCTTATTTCATGTATAATAAATTATGCTATGGTATTGTAATTAAATAAGTAAACTGTACTGTATAATAAAATCGTTTTATTTACCTTTGTGATGGTCGATGGCTTGATGGAATGGAGTGGCAAGTTTCATCAGCATTAAACACTTGATGAGGAACGTAGCCGCCTTCTTCCACTATCTTGAGGAATGATTCCTTGTAAGCTTTGGCAGCTTCATCGTCAGAACTGGCTGCCTCACTATGACGAATGACACTATGACGGGTACACTATACCTGTACAACGTTTAAAGTTCTCGAACCGTCTGTGGCTAGCCTTGAAATCATCAATGAATGACGAACTTCCAGCTTGCGTCTTCACGATAACCGAGTGAAGCTGCCGTGCTTTCTCTGCGATAATTTTACCTAGTTCCTCATCAATTGTGTTCTGTTTAGCTGGGTTGATAGCTTTTTGCATCAAGTGTACAGATGGCTTGTGCGGCTTATTTGTGGAGCCTGATTGATGGGAATTATAACCTTGCGGGCTGCACTCTGCCTTTGAAATATCAAAGTTGAAACAAGTCCTCATTTCACAGTGTTTTCTATCCATGTTCTCACTCTCTCTGTCGTCTGCCTATCAATTTTTATTTGCAGCTCTGTGTTTCTGTAACCCCCCCTCCCCCTTCACTGCTGCGTTCTTAACCAATCACGTGCGGCTTTAACCGAAGACAGGGCGGGGAATAGAAGACAAAAAAAAGTCCACTGCCATTTCCTTGTTAGGAGAACGGGCTCGTTCGCAAACGACACATCCCTCATTGTGGCGCTCCGTGTGTATCCCAAAAAATAGTTCATATGCCAAGATTAAATTCTCGTGAATGTAATATTCATAAGCCGAAAAGCTTGTTAGCCGAGGCGTTTGTAAGCTGAGGTATCACTGTATTTATTTATGTTTGATAGTCCATTTCAGTTGCGTTCGACCGTGGTGTGCAGCTCACCATAAAATCTGGAAAACCCTAGTTGTTGTCACGCTTGAGACTAAAGTGGGGATCTTCATCTTCTTTTCCTTTCGTCTTTTCCCTTCAGGGGTTGCCACAGTGAATCAACCCGGTTTTGTGCATCCGCTTCTCTCACACCAGCCTCCTTCATGTCCTCTTTGACAACTTCCATAAACCTCCTCTTTGGTCTTCCTTTCGGTCTCCTGCCTGGCTGTTCATGGCTCAGCATCCTTCTCCCGATATAGTCTCCTCTGGACATGTCCAAACCATCTCAGTCTGGCCTCTCTGACTTTGTCTCCAAAGCCTCTATGAGTTGTCCCTCTAATGTACTCATTCCTGATCCTATCCAACCTGGTCACTCCCATAGTAAACCTCAACCTCTTCATCTCTGCTACTTCCAGCTCTGCTTCCTGTCTTTTCTTCAGTGGCACTGTCTCTAGTCCAAACATCATGGCTGGTCTCACCACCGTTTTATACACTTTTCCTTTGATCCTACCTGAAACCCTTCTATCACACACCACACTTGACATTTTTCTCCAGCAGTTCACCCCTTTTCCAAACTCTCCATTGCTCTGGACAGTTGACCCCAAGTACTTAAAATCCTCTACCTTCTTTATCTCTTCTCCTTGTAGCATCACTCTTTCACTTGGATGCGCATTGTGTTATTCAGTATGTGGGATGCTTCGAAATGATGTGATCTCCCTACAGTGATAGAGTGCTTATGCACATTAGTATACATATTACGTTATTTCATGCTTAGATTAGCAAACATATTATGTTATCTCATGTTTAACTTAGTACATGTTATGATTATTGCATGTTTAATTTAGTTTACATAGCATTATCAAGCATATTAGTTCAGTAGTTGTTGCAACAGGCAAATTCAGTCTAAGGCCCTCCCAACACTGAGTTGTTCGTAGCCGATTGGACGGAAGATCGACTTGTCCGCAACTGATTGGTCAACAGACTGTCGCGGTATTCTTTAAACCAGCCTGCAGGCGTTGGTTCTTCTTTTGTCCAGCTCCAACTAGAGATGTTTCTCACGATTGTTACTGAATGAAGTAGTTTTTGCTGTGTACCAACTATCGACTCAACTGGCATTTCATCAAGAAACTCGACGAAGTCCGAACCAGACGAAGATAAATGAATTTTACCCAACAGCTTTATATATTTTTGCATATTTCTAAATAGCATATACAGTGGTACCTCGGTTCTCGACCATAATTCGTTCCAGGACCCTGTTCGAAAAGCGATTTTTTTTTTTTTTTTTTTTTTTTTTTTATAACACCGAAACCACCTCTTTGCTCCTGTCACTTGCGAGTTGACAGCGGGGAGGGGGGGAGGGGGGGGTCTGCCTCTCCCAGCCGTTCTCCACCCACTGTCATTCTCTAATCACGAACACGGGGCATTTATACGGTGCGCGATCACCTCGCCAATGCCGGATGATTGACTCAACTCGCCACCCTACCTGGACTCTTCCTTGGATGCGCGAGTGTATCCGGTCCGAGGTATTTTCCCCACGTCCCATAAATGTATGTCATCTTCCGGGATTGCGTAATTTTGCACCCTCGTGTGCCATTTGCTTTTTGGCGTAGTAAGCGGGTCGGATCACCCCTGCCTTCTTACTCGCTGTGTTTTCTTTGATTTGTGAATAAACATCCTGCTTAGTTAGTACGTGTCTGCTTTGGGATCCCAAACATTCCACTACGTTCCAACGAGTCAGCTGCCGTCACTCTCGCTCGGAACGTGACAGCTACGGATGACTCGGCTACAGGATGTTCTTTTCTCTTAAAATATCTATCCAATGACACTTGCTCTTACTCCTACACTCACATCACTAGATTTCACAGCCTCCTTATTCTTTAATATCGTACTGATCGTAGATTTCGCCATGCTGTATTCCCTCGCCAGATCAGACACTCGCACACCTCCTTCATATTTTGCGATTATTTCTTTCTTAAATGCAATAGTTGTACGCACTACTTTTCTTTTGTCACTCTAAGCAGCACTTACTTTCTTTGGAGGCATGATTAGCAGCTAAAACTCTTCGTACACCTATATTAAACGATAGAGCAAAACGCAGCATGTCCGCTCGCGACAACCCATGCGCCACTCAGCACCCCACCCTCGCGTACGCACTCAACGCGTCGTATTGGCGATCGAACACCGATTGATGTTTGAACGCCGAAGCAAGAATATCTCAAATATTTTGTTCGAACACCGATTTGTTTGAACAGTGAGGCGTTCAAGAACCGAGGTACCACTGTACTAACTTTCACGTTCCCTGTGGTTACTCTGGTCTGATGATCAGCTGTCACTAATTTCAGATCAGAAAACCTTTATTCGTCCCACAATGGGGAAATTTGCAGTCCACAGCAGCAATTTAAAAGGGGATGGGGTGGGGAGGTGAAAGTATAGAAAAACAAGATATTCTAAGCATACAAAAACAAAAAATGTCAACTGTATATTGTAAGTGTGCAAAACCGTTTTATAAAAAAACTGTACATAGTGCAAGGATCAAGAAAGGCATATTGATATATGTAGCTGTATTGCATCAACCCATATTTACAGTACAAGTGTCCAATTTTTTTCACATATGATTATTGACAATTTGCTTTTCATATAAGTAATGCTGTAATACCAACTAGTAACATTGATAATGCAGTAATTGAGTAATAACAGCATAATGTGATAACATTTGTCCACTGTACCTGTCGACACTGATCTCCAATGACCTGCTGAAATGGCTCCAAAACAGTGCATTCGTCCTGCAGTACCAGCTCGTCTGCTAAGTTTTCAGAATTGTGTCTTTCATTGAACTCAAAAAAATCCAGCAGACAGGTCCCTACTTTGAAATTTTTAATAGTTTCTCTAACCCCTCCCCCTTCTCCTCATTGCTGTGTGTGTCTGTAATTCTCCCCTGCCTCCTCTACCACTGATCTTGACCAATCACGTGCAGCTTTAACCGAAGACTGGGGGCGGGGAATAGAAGAAAAAAAAAGTCGGTTCCCATTTCCGGCTCCCTTTGTTCACTTCAGCGATCCGGTGCTAAGAACCGGCTCGTTCGCAAATGACACATCACTACTCTGGACCTCGGCACAGTCGGGCACATCACGAGTGGTCGCACCTACATCCTTCTGCGCAAGGGAAACCACAAGCTTGTGCCCAAAAGCACCAGCTTATTCCTACCCCTCCCATTCTGCAGCAAGTGATAATAATAATAATAATAATAATAATAATAATAAATTTCATTTATAAGTGCCTTTCAAAACTCTCAAGGTCACTTTACTGTCACGTTTTGCAAGGTGGTGATGGCGGATGCGGATCCCAAAAAGCAGGCAGGAGGGAGCAGGAGGTTGTTTGACAAATTGTATTAAAATAAAGGTCAGCAGGAACAAAATGTAAAACATCAAAATCATCTGAACGGAAAAATACAAAGTATCAAAAGAAAACCAAGTGTAAAAGTCCGCCAAGGTTAAACAAACGCATACACAATGCATGCAACAAACAAGCAGCAAACAATGAACCGACCCCGGATGGTCGTGCCGGGTGTCCTTTTAAGTGTCAGTGATTAAAACGACCAGCACCTGCGAGGCTGCAGCCGGGGCCCCCCCCGTTGGTCGCCAACCAGATCATGACATTTACAGCCACAGGATACGTTTTTTTCTGTGGGTGAGCAGTGGCAGCTACATGCGCCAGCGTTCACTCAACCCGGAATAACTCAAATAGATAGAAAGTTACCTAACGTGCGAATAGATAATCATAATAATACATTTCATTTATAAGCGCCTTTCAAAACTCTCAAGGACACTTTACAATCACAGGATATTTTTTCTGCAGGCGAGCAGATAGCTAATAGATATCAACGCGAGTCAGCCTTCACTCAACCCGGAATAACTCAAATAGAAAGTTAGCTAGCTAACTAATAATAATAATAATAATAATAATAATAATAATAATAATAATAATAATAAATTTTATTTAGAAAGAAAGCACAAGTGTCTGCCAGTCAATGGTTTGGATGAAAAATTATTGGAAGTATTGGAATTGAAACTGTCTAGAAATGTTTGGAACCGAAAAGCCCCACCACAGTGGGAATTTCAAGTGTGATTTACCATGACCATGTATGAACTCAATAAACAAAACTGTGTAACACTTAAAAAAAGTAAATATTCTAATTTATTTCCGTACAGAATCCTCTGGTAAGGAGCCTGATTGGAATTTCTGGAAATACCTTATCGATGTCGATGGAAAAGTGGTGGATGCATGGGGGCCAAAGGTTTCTGTTGAAGAATTACGTCCAAAAGTGGCTGATATGGTGCGGCAGATAATCATAAAGAAGAAAGAAGAGTTGTAATATCGACCATCGACCTACACCTTCTCACCCGTGGACTCCACTCATCCGCATGTGTATATTCATAAGAATTTGGATTTTCGGAATAAACTTGCTTTCATAACTGTTGCTTTTATTTATTTTATACAGTCTGAGTTTTTTTCCCCCATTCATGAATATCAAGTCAAAATCTGACCAGTCCAATCACTCACCCAAAGTAGGTATTTAATCAATGGCAGGCCCAACATTGCACGTTTATCAGGATTGGCTACAGAACTTGCCATAGCAAATAACAGCATTGAAAACCTTCTATGATAACAGCGGTGTCAAGCTCATTTCACATTGTGGGCCACATATGGTATCAGGAGATGTCAAGTGGGTCGGACCATTAAAATTACACTATACATGCTATGAATAACCAAATATCATTCCTTCAATACCGAAACTTACACACCAAGCACAAATGTTTCCCAAGTATCTCTGTATTTTTCATTGAAAATTCTACACTCCGTATCTACTTTTCTCTGTTTGGCTAATGAGGGTGTTGAAACCGTGGTTGAAAAAAAAGACCGCGGTTGAAAAAAAACAGGCTGTTTTCTTCTATGTCGATCAAAACAGTACTACTCTGCCCTCCAGTGGACAATTCTTGAATTGCACATCATTAAAAATATCAATTCCACGTCGTTGTTGCATTTTTTTCACTTTTAAATTATCCTGCGGGCCTGATCAAACCTCCTTGGGGGCTGGTTACGGCCCTCGGGCTGTATGTTTGACACCCCTGTACTATATAATACAGGTCATACAATATATCCTGATCTTTATAGCGATTTTACAACAAATGAACATATTTCCATTATCCACACCATTTGGCCTATCCCAGCTGGCACACCCAGGACAGGTAAGCAGTCAATCGCATAGTATACATATTGACAAACATTCCTCTTCTTCTTTTTCTTTCGGCTTTTCCTTTCAAAGGTTCGCCACAGCGAATCAGTGTCGTCCATCTTCAGAGGTTTGATCCGCATGTTTGTTTTTGCCAAGCTTTTACGTCGGATGCCTTTCCTTACACAACCCTCTGTATTTATCCGGGCTTGGGACCGGTACAAGAATACTTAAGTCCCTTTGTGACTACAGAACAAGGAACTCGCTCAGTAAAAGGCTCCCAAACACAAAATGGTCATTGGCACAGCAACATTCAAAAAAGCAAAAACTATACTCACCATTTGATGACAATGCTTTGATCTTACTGTGAAATGGGCATCTCTTTCCCGACATTACATCACAAATAGAACTTCAAAGTCCTTTAAGATTCCTTATCTTCCAGTCATATATATATATATATATATATATATATATATATATATATATATATATATATATATATATATATATATATATATATATATATATATATATATATATATATATATATATATATAACCATCTCTTTCCCTATATTGCATCACAACCAGAACTTCAAAGTCCTTTAAGATGCTTTATCTTAATAAATAAATAAAGCACTTAATTCCTACAATACAATACATATTGATTTATATACCTACCTATGATTGATCAATGTTTGTCCTTATTCATGTATTTATATTAATTTTATGTGATCAGCATGTGCACTTTATGTGTATAGCAGCAAAATAGCAAAATATAACGACAGCTGAAACCCATATCTTGCTTGTGCGTGTGCATGTGTGAGAGAGTTTTCTTCCAAATTTTTCTCAAAGCCTATTTGTATAATTTTTTAAAGATAACAGATCTAAATCAAAGACAGGAAAAGTTTTTGAAGACAACATAGCATAGAAGCATTTATACTCAAAATACTCACATTCGTACTTATGAAAACCATTGATCAGTGGTGGGCAATTCATTTTGCAACTGATTGCAGGCTATCTTACCCTTCTGGCTTATTTTTAATGTGTTGAGAAAAAGCATATTTCAGTGAAATGCTACACGTGTAGACTATTATGTTTTGTGTAGATTTAAGGATTTGCTACGTTTAAAGAAAATTCTTAGCAGGCATTAACCATTAACAACCGACACCATTTTTTGGTTTCCTAACTGACATCAGAAAAACGTTTTATAGCGTCTTAAACACCCAAAACACGCAGGCTGATATTTTTAGTCAAATGCAAAACACCAATAAAAATGGGTGGCAAAGAAAGACACCTTGTCTTTTGTGCTCTGGACATTTGCTTAGGTCTGATTAACATGGAGAACTAAACCCCTCAATCCCGAGGGGTAAAACTATATTTAGCGCTGAATGTCGTGTTTGTTTGGTTGTGTACGTGTAGGTTGAGGCTACGGGAAAATAGCGTAGCCTGCCGTGGTTCCAGTCGGGGGTGCTATTGCCTAACGACTGCTATCGTGTTTAAGACGTCTATTGCCTTAAAGGACAACCAACATCATTTTTTTGTTTCCTAACTGACTAACTCAGAAAAATGTTTTCTAGTATCTAAAATACCCAAAACAAGCAGGCTGATATTTTTATCAGCCTGCGTGTGCAATTTCAAAACACCAATAAAAACGACTTCATGTGTCCCAAAACTGCCACAAAATGAGCTCGGAACTGGGCAGACTCAGAAAGTCCCGCCCCCTTGTTCATGACGTCACTATTGGTCACACACTGCCTTGCTCCAGAATCAAAACAATGGCTTCAGAGAGTTCAGATTCGGAGAAGAAGCTGTTGGGGTAATTCGCCATACAAACATCTCTAAACATCGCTCGCTAATCTTTGTTTACATTTTGGACTTCCTGATACGTCACATCCTGCCTTCCTTGACATGATGTCGCATTTACATTAGGTCACATCCTTTCGCGTCACACACGGCGCGTCGTATAAAATGCTCTCCCTTCTAGTTAGTCTCTCCGCCATGCTCTCTCCTTCAGGCGACACCGCGATGCCTTCGCGCTCTCCAAGATTAAATCAACTTTCTGTTCTCCACCTGGCTCCCTGATGATTTAACCATCCTCATCCATCAACACCCATCGAAGCAATGAACCAAGGGCGAACGATCAAAATAATACAACAAAGCTTTCTTGTTACTCATCCAGTTATGAATATGATTCAAATAGTTCTGAAGAGGAAAGCATAAATGTTTCCAATCGATTAAAAAAGCCCTTCCCTATCAATTCCAGCTGTCTGGACTCCAATGTAGCGCACAGAAAATGCACAATATGGCGCACAACCTCCTTTGGAAATGGCTGATTTGTCTGCTGGGAATTTGTGTAAACTTACACATTCTTTATGCGTGTTAACGCAATTGGCTGCGACACACAACGACTCACCATCGCGTTATTTACTTAGTTTTCCTTCTAATTTCGCGTGTTTCCAGACGAAAAAAAGTACCCAAGATGCATTGTGTGTCGCTTTCTCAGTCAGGGGCGTTCCAAATGTAACGTCACTTCAGGCATCGTCATCAACTCAAAAACAAGACTTCATGAATATTCAGCGCAAGTCTTAAAATGTAAAATATAGCTATATGCGATGGAATCTTTGTAAAATGCACTCAGTAGAAGTCATTTGAAGTGATTTTACAAATTATGGACACAACTTGTCCAAAGGTTTGTAAAGTCAAATGTTTATTTTTCTGCATCAACTTCCAACGCAACTTAATTGTCCCTCGTTACCACTCCAAATTGTCGAACGAATTGTAGAAAGATACTGTATTGCGGTCTATTATAATATGCCAAATACATACAGCATTGTGTCTGAAAGTGTGGATTTGCGAATCCTTCCTTTGAGCAGGAGACAAAAATGGTGCTATTGGGGACGCTGTCATTTCTAACTTTGCTCTTTTTGAGCAAACTATTCTCGCAACTATTTAAATAGTTGCAAGAGGGATCAGACAAATCATTCACTGCCATTTCCAAATTTATTCGGAATTGAAAAGCATGACGTGGAGCGCCATTCCCAAATTTGTTCGGCTTTTGTTTTTTCTTACGTGGGGTGTGTTTGAAGCTTCGGGCAGACCTCTGGCAATGTTTTCCCCTCCCATCAGAGGGCAGCATTCACCTTTTGTACAGCCACCCACACTTTCAATGCAGAAAACGCTACAACCAAGTAAGGTCAAAATGAACTTCTTTTCTGATGAAAGAAGATCGTCTAAGGTTTCTTACGCTGCATTGAATGTTTATGTGTTTATGTAGTCGATGAGAAGGTTTCCTCAGCCGTCATCTGTACTTTTTTTGAAGGTGTCGGACGTTTCGTTTCTTATCCCAGAGGCTTCGTCAGCGAACTAAAAACTTGAGCTGGTAGTTTTGGCCCTATATATATCCCTACTGTCCAGACGTGGTGCCAGGCTCTGCTATGATTGGTCCCTGCTCTCAGGTTGGGTGGAGCAGAGGACTACTCCCTGCGGCTATACTGATTACTTCTATTGTCCTGACTGATTACTTCCATTGTCCTGCCTGAGTATGGGTCTACGACTGGCCTGATTGTCCCATTTGACCTGGTATCACCTCATCAGCATAACTAAGCCTATGTTGCCTAAGAAGTCGGTTGTAGGAATGATCCAAAGTGAACCTCACCCCACCATGGCGATTTAGTGAAGGGTTTTGCTGTTTTATGAATATAGCTTATTTTACTTCCCTTTCAAACCATCTATTTTCTTTTGCTAAGATGTTAACCTCATTGTCGTCAAATGAGTGGTTGCTAGCTTTTAGGTGCATATGTACTGCAGATTGAGGCCCACTTGTATTATCCCTGCAATGTTGATAGTCTTTTTTTGAGTCTACTGCTCCTTACAATTTTCATTCTTACAATGTATTGAATAAACTACATTACTTTGTTTTTCATTTGGCGACCTATCTTTTGGATGCACTATTTTTTTGCCTTCAAGTGTTTATCGGTTTGAAATAAATCGGAATTTTGTGTTGCCAAAGGACTCGTAGTTTTTCAGAAATCCCTGCAATGTAAGGTACTTATAGTCCTCTCCTTTTAGTATCTTCAGAATTTTTGGTTTCATTCCCTATTCTTTTCTTTTGACATTTGTTAAAAGACCACTGAGGGTAACCACAGATAGTGAGTGCTCTCCTGACATATTTTGATTCCTTTTCTCTACCTTCGACGCTTGTAGGTATTAGTTGTCCTATGCTGGAGGGTTCTGATAACTCCTAGTTTGTGTTGTAGCGGGTGGTTAGATTCAAAAAGTAAGTATTGGTCAGTGTGCTTGGCTTTCCTAAAGACTTCTGTTTTTAGCGCACTGTCCTCTTTACAATGTACATACAATGTAGCCAAATATTTAAAAACTATCTTAGCTCCGTTGGTTGGTAACACAAAACATCACGTAGAGAACAACGCAGGGTTCGTAGAGAGTATCAAAGACCTCAAATTGGAGCCCGAGGAAATACTGGCATCTTATGATGTGACTGCTCTCTTTACATCTGTCCCTACCCCAGCAGCAGTCTCAGTGGTGAGGACGAGACTGCTGGCGGACTCTTCTCTGCATGAGAGAACCAAACTTAAACCGGACCACATCTGCCAATTATTGGAAATTTGCCTTAATACTACGCATTTTCAATTTAGGGAAATTTTTTACAAACAAATTCATATAATTCCTATAGTGGCTAATTTATACATGGAAGAGATGGAGAAACAGGCCCTCACATCATTCCTGGGGACAAAACCTAGGCACTGGTTTAGATATGTGGACGACACTTTTGTCATAATTATCTCATCTCATCTCATTTTCCGTACCGCTTATTCCTCATTAGGGTCGCGGGAGTTGCTGGAGCCTATCTCAGCTGTCTTCGGGCACGAGGCGGGGGACGCCCCGAATTAGTTGCCAGCCAATCGCAGGGCACACAAAGACATACAACAGTCACTCTCACACTCACACCTAGGGACAATTTGGAGTGGTCACTCTGCCTGCCATGCATGTTTTTGGAGTGTGGGAGGAAACCGGAGGACCCGGAGAAAACCCACGCGGGTCCGGGAAGAACATGCAAACTCCTTGTCATATATAAAAAACAAGAAATTCAAACATTCATAGATCACCTCAACTCGGTAGACATCAACATTAAAATGACTTGTGAGGACATTAAAGAGAACCAACTAGTCTTTTTGGATTGTAAAGTAATTATAAAAGAAGATACAGTAAAGTCTCTTTATATCGGTATCGGTTGTATTGATAGTACTGCTTATTATACTATTTTCATTTCCCGGCAAATTTCTAGTCTTTTATGTATAATTAGTTCCAGTTCGTACCATACCTGGTTATTACGATAATTTGGTTACTACGGTGCCCTTTTCATCTCCCGCCAGCCATTTTGCTCTGCTTATATCGATACAAAAGCAGCTTAAGATGAATCCATATTTTCTTTCGGATTTCTCTACAGTACCACCATTAGCGATATCGGTATCGGTCCCACCGTTGGTCATATGACCAACGTTCGTGTCTTGCACTGTGTAGCAGAGTGTCGCAGAATACTTTATGAACGTAAGTAATGTAAATGTTGCGGTTTTTGTTTTACATACATGTATTTAATTGTGAAGTATTCAGATATCTTTATCGCTTGCAGTAATCACTGTTTTTCATACACTATGTACATGCTGGCGTTCATGGTTTCTCTTGTGTGTGTATAGAACAATGCCGAGTGCTACTCAGAGTCACGATTGCAAGAGTGTGTTATGAAAATAATAAATGACATTTTTATTTAATGCATAAGTTTATTTTTCACTTCACTTTACTAAATTACAAAAGCATGTGAGATACGTAATTCATGAACTCAAGGAGAAAATTACATGCAATTGCCGACTTTTAATGAAGTTCGGCGCAGGATCGGATAGATCGATAGTCCGGTTATATCGATACTTTTTCCGACTCCCGAGAATATCGATATAATGAGACTTTACTGTAGTGTGCTAATAACAGAAGTCTTTAGGAAGGCCTTCTCATCGATGGCTATGCACAATGCATTTTTAGTTTTGACTTTACAGTCTGATGGGCAGTCAGAGGTTGTGGGTGGACTCAATGTGGGGCTTGGCTGCAAATGATGATATTCAACTAATTACCCTCCAAAGCGCTTGCCTCAACAAGTTACTTTCTCAGTGCTTTGTGATTCATCAATCAATCTTATATAGACTGTTAGACATTATCTACACAACTGAGTATAGAAACAGAAGAATATTTGCCACCAAAAAAAGTTTATTTTGTAAAATAGTAAACATAAATCAGTTTCATAGCATTGCTTACATTCTCATAAAGGTTGTCTGCACTGAACTTCAGTATGACCGAACTCAGCACATTACACACACACACAACAATTTTGCGACATCAATAATAATGATAATATTAATAACATTAATAATAATACAATTTATATATAACTGCCTTTCATAACACTCAAGGACCATGGCGCCGTATGGCTGCCTCATTTGCATTTACTAAAAAGAACACAGTCAACATAATTTTTTTTGGGGGGGCGGGGGGTAAAAAAAAGTGAAAAAACAGGGTCCACTGGATTTCTTGTACATTGAATTTTGTAATGAGGATTATACTGTCAATCCAGAGATTAATGTTAGACGAGAGCACCTGAGCATGTATGTCACATTAGATGGTTGACGGAACAAGACACAACGGCGGCAAAAAGACAAACATTGGTTATCGGGAGCATGTCATCCAGAATTCTGAAGTCAAATCAATGTTTGTTATAAAATCCTATTGAAAAATGATCATCAAAGTATGAAAACAACATTGTCGAAGATTACTGAAGTTCTTTCTAGTGTCTGTACGACGCAGAACTCTGCAGAACATCCCGGCAAGTTGCTGTCAGACTTCAGATGCAAATCATCAAGGCTGCCAGTGCCTTCACTGCTCCATCCACTTATCATTGCCTAAAAGAGAAGCGAAATAGCACAAAATGTGACTCGTGATGAAGCAATAATTGAAGAAAAGCGAATGTGTTAAAGGACAACCGACACCATTTTTTGGTTTCCTAACAGACATTAGAAAAAAAAAACGTTTTAGAGCATCTAAAATACCCAAAACACGCAGACTGATATTTTTAGTCAAATGCAAAACACCAATAAAAAAGACTTAAAGGACAACCGACGTCTCCGGACAAGTTGTGTCCATAATTTGTAAAATGGCTTCAAATGACTTCTACTGAGCGTATTTTAATAAGATTCCACCGCATATAGCTATATTTTACGTTTTGCGACTCGCGCTGAATATTCAGTAAGTCTTGTTTTTGAGTTGGTGACGAGTCCGTACGTGACGTCACTAAAGAAACGCCCCTGACCGAAAAAAAAAGACACATTGTAGCAGTTCTTCCATCACGTCAAGGTATTTTGCTGTAGTACTTGTTTGGTCTGAAAATCTCGTGTTGCACCCAAAAGCCGCCAGAAGAGGGCGTCCAAGCTCCATGGAACGAATTTATCAGCCTGTGGAAACGGGCTGATTCATTCCTCACAACAGCTTGGTGGCCATTTTGTGCCTTTCTTTGGGTGAGACATTTCCCCCCAATGTTGCATCAAAATGGCATGGAATAAATTATTTAATCGATTGCAAACATGTATGCTTTCCTCTTCAGAACTATTTGAATCATATTCATAACTGGATGTGGAACAAGAAAGCATATTCTCCGAATCTGAAGGCATTGTTTTGATTCTCCAGCAATGCAAGACGTCTTGGCGTGACGTCACGAACTGGGGGCAGGACTTTCTGAAAATGCCCAATTCGCAGCTCAATTCTTTTGCAGATTTTGGACACTTTAAGTCATTTTTATTGGTGTTTTGCATTTGAATAAAAATATCATAGTGCATGTTTTGGGTATTTTGGATGCGATAAAACGTTTTTTTTGATGTCAGTTAAGAAACAAAAAAGTGACGTCGGTTGGCCTTTAAAGTGTCCCAAAACTGCCACAAAATGAACTGGGCAGCCCCTTGTTCGTGACGTCACTATTGGTCACAGAGCTCCCAGAAAATGCACAAGATGGTGCACAAGCTGATTTGTCCGCAGAGAATTTGTGTCCACTTTTATGGTGTTATCTCAATTGGTAGTGTTGGTGCGACACCATCGTGATTCACCATCGCTTTATGTGTTTTTCCTTCTAATTTCGCCATCAACACGGATCAACACGATGTCTTCAGACCAAACAAAGTACCCAAATGCATTGTGTGTCACTTTCTCGATCAGGGGCGTTCCTGACATCGTCATCAACTCGAAAACAAGACTTCCTGACTATTCAGCGCAAGTCTTAAACCGTAAAATATAGCTATACGCGGTGGAAACAGCTTTAAACAGCTTCTTCCCCCAAGCCATTAACTCTTTGAACTCTTTCAACAGTAGCCAAAATGGAACTGTATAGTGCCACTTAGCAGTTTTTTTGACAACGATACTCGTGCAGCGTGTTCTACCGGAAACAAATTCCTTGTGTGTCCGACATACTTGGCAATAAAGATGATTCTGATTCTGATTCTGGAATATTTGTAAAATGCGCTGAGTAGAAGTCATTTGAAGTGATTTTACAAATTATGGCCACAATTTGTCCGGAGGTGTCGGTTGTCCTTTCAGTAGGTAGGTTTGGAGATGGGATTTGAATGTGGGAAGAATCATTATTTCCGATGTTGGATGGGATTGAGTTCTAGAGTTTGGGGTGGACAGTTTATCATGTTATCAGGTGATAGCAGGGGTCGGTAACCTATGGCCCGCGAGCCATATACGGCTCTTTTGATGATTGTATTTGGCTCGCAGATAAAACTAAATTCACATTCTCACTTTTTCGCTATTCTTTTCCTGTTTGGACTGAGTTGTCGGAATACACAATTTTGATTGGATGATACTGACCAAGCGTTGGCTAAAAGTGCTGTTTTGATTGGGTGATACTGATTTAGGTACCATTGATGTTGAAACTGGTAAAAGCCACCTGTGTGGCTCCCGCTGTTCACCTACAAAAAACTTCTCCATTGACTGTAAAGTGACCTTGAGAGTTTTGAAAGGCGCTTATAAATGAAATGTATTATTATTATTTTTATAAGACCGACGATTTAAAAAAAATGAGTATTGTACACTTCAGGTTGAATCGACCAAAGAATTTGCCTTTGTGGAGAGAACAGGTCCTGCCGCGATTCTAATTTGCAATGGAACAATACCATCGATGAAACAGTCGAATATCAGCGGGACTTTGACAAGCCCCGTGCTATGTTAGCATTACGTCTATGTAAGCTCTCAGTGCTCTCCTGATAGGACATTAAAGAGAACCAACTAGCCTTTTTGGATTGTAAAGTAATTATAAAAGAGGACAGGGTGCTAAAAACAGAAGTCTTTAGGAAGGCTACGCACACTGACCAATACTTACTTTTATCAGAACCCTCCAGCATAGGGCTAAACTAATACCAACAAGTGTCGAAGGTAGAGAAAAGGAGTCACAACATATCAGGAGAGCACTCACAAACTGTGGGTACCCTCAGAAGGAATAGGGAATCTCAGCTCATCTCATTTTCCATACCGCTTATTCCTCATTAGGGTCGCGGGGGTTGCTGGAGCCTATCTCAGCTGTCTTCGGGCACAAGGCAGGGGACACCCTGAATTTGTTGCCAGCCAATCGCAGGGCACACAAAGACATACAACAGTCACTCTCACACTCACACCTAGGGACAATTTGGAGTGGTCAATCTGCGTGCCATGCATGTTTATGGAGTGTGGGAGGAAACCGGAGGACCCGGAGAAAACCCACGCGGGTCCGGGGAGAACATGCAAACTCCACACAGGGAGGCCGGACCGGGACGCGAACCGGCGACCTCTGCACTGTGAAGCCGGTGTGCTAAGCACTCGACTACCGGGCCGCCCAGAATAGGGAATGAAACCAAAAATTCTCAAGATACAAAAAGGAGAGGAGTAGCAGTACCTTACATCGCAGGAGTTTCTGAAAAACTACAAAGAGTGCTTTGGCAACACAACATTCCTACTTCCGACTTGATCAACATCGCAGGCATAATACTCGTGGGCCTCAATCGAAAGAACATAGCGAAAGAACATAGATGGTTTGAAAGGGGAGTAAAAGAAGCAATTTTCATAAAACAGATAAATCCTTCTCTTAACCGATATGGTGGGGTGAGGTTAAATTTGGATCGTTCGTACAACAGCTTGCTTAGGCAACATAGTATTAGCAATACTGATGAGGTGATACCGGAGGGCGTGGGGCCATCAGGCCAGTCATTAGTCAGAACAATAGGAACAATCAGTGGAGCCGCAGGGAGTAGCCCTCTGCTCCCCCCAACCTGAGAGCAAGGACCTATCATAGCAGTGTCCGGCACCGCCATGTCTGGACAGTAGGGATATATATATATATATATATATATATATATATATATATATATATATATATATATATATATATATATATATATATATATATATATATATATATATATATATATATATATATATATATATATATATATATATATAAAAAGCAAGTGTGGAAGCTAATGAGCAGTATGCAGGCTAGCTAGCAGTAACATCGTGTATGGACCCGGCAAGTTGACTCTCATTCCGATCGTTTGGCTGGATTTTTTAACCAATCATGAGGAACGGAAAACCATTCACATTAATGGTGAGTATTATCCTAATCAATGCTATGTACCTGCATTTCCTATTCAGCCAACACGTAAGGATAGTTTTGAATGAAATCATTTGTGGGTTTCCAAAAGGTCACTGACCTTCTTGATATGCACCATCTGCCATCACCAGATGAAGGATGTTTGGATAAAGATGCTGGTGCTCATTCCCCAATATGCTGAAGGCCAAACTGGTGCCCAGATCGATATTATCATCATCAGCATCACGTATTGCCTGCAACATCCCCAAAAAATACGGGTTTCATAATTTGCATGTAAACAAAAAAGCACAAAAGCGGGATTCAGGTTCAAGAGAAGAAGCGTGCCACACTTTTATTTTATTGTAGGCTTCAATGAACTTCTCAAAGCCCATCTGCTGCTCCAAGTTAAAGCGATGCTCTTCTAAGCGACTGTAGATGCTGTCATAAAGATGACTCTCTCCTTCCTGGTCCTCTTCACTGTTATCTATTTTAGAAAGACCAAGGTTGTTATGGTTACCTCAGAGAAAAATAAAATAGAAAATATTTTAATGAGGGAAACAAAACAAACACAAGGGTTTACTTTAACAATAAAAAATACATTCCTAGTGAATATAGTAATTTGTTTTTGTCAGTACATGTCATGAAAAAGGAGAGAAAACCTTGAACTGGGAATTGTAGTATACTGCACACTCATAGGAATCAGAACTTAGAGATGGAATATATATATATATATACACACACACACACACATATATACACCTAAATACATATAAATACATATATATTAAATGTATTATATAAATATGTTATCTATTTGCTATTTATTTGTTATCCATTAGCTAGCTAGCTAGCTATTAGCTGTCTAGCTGACTGGCTGTAAGCTGTCTACCTGGCTCGCTGTTGGCTATCTGGGTATCTATTAGCTATTTATTAGCTAGCTGGCTGGCTGTTAGCAGGCTAGTTGCTGGCTATCTGGCTATTGACTAGTTTTATTTGCGATGCATTAGCTAGCTAGCTCGCTAGCTTTATCTATTTGAGTTACTTTGGGGTTGAGTGAACAATGGTGCGTGTGGCTGGCTGCCGCTGCTTACTCACAGAAAAATGTATCCTGTGACTGTTAGTTAAGTGACCTTGACAGTTTTGAAAGGCGCTTATAAATTAAATTTATTATTATGCTGTGTCTTGTTTGTTTTCTGAGAATCTACTGCACCTACTGGCATGTATGGCATGTAACAATAAATGAATGTACTAAAAACCAAGGACATTCTGGTGAGTCACATTGCACTGGTATTAATTTGGACAGCACTGTATGTGGGCGGACAGCGCTAGGCTGTCTCGCAACAGCGGATTTCTTCCATGTATAATGTTCATCTGCAGCTGCTGATTTATGTCTCCCTTTGTATGTTCAGTCATTACGGTGAATTGTGACAAGAAGCCCTCTTACCGGACTGCCATTCTTCATTCAGTTGGGTTTTATTTGTGTAGTTCTCCTCTCTGACAAAATTGCGGAGCAACTTTCCTGCCTCCTCTTCAACAGGACACCTTTTCAAACATTCTTCATTCTCTTGCTCATTGTCATCGTCATCATCGTCATCATCATCATCATCATCATCACCATCAGCATCATCTTGTACATCATCATAATCCTCAGCTACAGCCATCTGATCATCGTGCTGCTTAAGTTCTACTATGATCCTGTTGAAAAAGTGTTTTTCTTCACCGACTGTAGCATTTCCCTTAAAGTCTCCTCTTCCATCATGTGGGAGGTTCCTTATTAAGCCACTTTTTTCTTGCAGTAGTTGCTCCATGGATGCCCGAATGTCCCGCAGGTCTTCATCCTCATACGCACTAAGGAAGCAACCATATTCCACCATAAACTATTAGAGCAACACGCTTTATTTTGAGGAACACCTATGCAGGATGCATGCTTTTTTTAAATGTGTGTTCAAAGCATGCTTTACGTTTATGAGCGTGGTTCCCTTACTCTGACTGGTCATCGTCTTTGCCTTCTTCTTGATCCTCATTTCCCCGGTTGCTGTCTGGAGCAATGGAGTCCTCGGCGCTGAAAACCTGACTCAGGTCGGGAAGGGAGCATGTCCGCAGCATCTGACAGTACAGGGTACATTTTTTGCAATAAATACTTTAGTACGCTAATAATAATAATAATAATAATAATAATAATAAAAGAAATAATTTATTTCTAAGCTCCTTTCAAAATTCTAAAGGACACTTTCCAGTCACGGGAAAAGAACTTTTTTTTGTGCGAGTGAGCAGCGGCAGCCATTCGCACCAGTGTTCACCCTACCCTTTCCTGGGTAGGGTGCAAAGTAGCAGGAAAGAAAAAAGGAAAGGAAAGAAAGAAGTAGAAAAACAAAATACAAAAGTTTCAGACGTTTCGCCTCCTATCCAAGAGGCTTCGTCAGCGAACTAAAGTGTGACTGGTCGTATCGGCCCTATTTATATATCCCTAATGTCCAGCCATGGCGGCGCCGGACACAGGTATGATAGGTCCCTACTCTCAGGTTGGGGGGAGCAGAGTACCACTCCCTGTGGCCCCACTGATTGTTCCTACATTCCTGACTAACGACTGGCCCATTTCCCCCACTCCCACCGGTATCACCTGATCAGCATTACGAATGTTGCCTAACCTGTTTTGCCTAAGCAGGCTATTGTATGAACGATCCAAATTGAACCTCACCCCATCAGACCGGTTTAATGAAGGATTTTGTTGTTTTATAAGAATCGCTTCTTTTACCCCCCTTTCAAACCATCTATGTTCTTTCGCTAAGATTTTAACCTCATTGTCGTCAAAAGAGTGGTTGCTAGCTTTTAAGTGCAAATGTACTGCCGATTGAGGCCCACTTGTATTATCCCTTGCGATGTTGATAAAGTCCTTTTTTGAGAATTTGTTGAGTCTCCCCAATGTACTGCTCTTTACAATTTTCATTCTTATAATGTATGGAATAAACTACATTACTTTGTTTTTCATTTGGTAGCCTATCTTTTGGATGCACTAATTTTTGCCTTAACATGTTTATCGGTTTGAAATAAGTAGGAATTTTGTGTAGCCAAAGGACTCTTTGTAATTTTTCAGAAACTCCTGCAATGTAACGTACTGCTACTCCTCTCCTTTTTGTATCCTGAGAATTTTTGGTTTCATTGCCTATTCTTTCCCTAGTCCAGGAGTGGGGCAAATAGGCCAGTCGTTAGTCAGGAATCTAGGAACAATCAGTGGGGCCACAGGGAGTGGTACTCTGCTCCCCCCAACCTGGGACCTATCATAGCTGTGTCCGGCGCCGCCACGGCTGGACATTAGGGATATATAAATAGGGCCGATATGACCGGTCAGACTTTAGTTCGCTGACGAAGCCTCTTGGATAGGAGGCGAAACGTCCGTAACCTTCAAATTTGTACAGATGACGGCTGAAGAAACCTTCTCATCGATGGACCACTCCTGTACGACTGAGAGCTTACACAAACATACGGAGTAGAATGGACATAAGCAAGACACTTGGGTGTCATTGTCTCCCATTATCCCTAGATGGGACCGTCTCGTTGCAGAGAAACAAGCTCAGTTGTCCCACTGTTGTCCCACTGATTCAGTTGTTGTGAGTTTTTCATTTTTCATGCGCTTTGCACTTGTTTTTGTGTTTCTTATTTTGAAGGCACGTTTAAACATTACCACGGTGACCATTGAGAGTTAAGGGGCAGAGACGATGTTACATACATATGTACATATGTTGTTGTTGGCGCGATGTTACCTGCTAATAAATTTGGATAAAAATACACAATGGATTTACGCTTATTATTATATTTAAAAGAAAGAAAAAACAGTTTCCATGCCTGTCCTATCATTTTATTTTGTTGTATTTATCCGCCGATCTGTGAAAATATTGTCTGACATTAAACCGGTCTGTGGCGAAAAAAAGGTTGGGGACCCCTGCTGCTAGTACAGTACAGTATTGAAGATTCACATATCGTTTTGGAAATACTAATGTATATGTTAATCGATTTGGTGTCAGGGTCAGTTAAATGCACCAATATTTCTACATTTTAATACCTTCGGGTTGTTGGTGTCAAATAGGCCTGTTGAGAGCCCAATCAAGAGAGTATTGTGCTTGGAGCACATCGGTGAGACTGAGCGTGAGCGAGATGCAAGAGAAGACGAGGACTCATCCATCGAGGACTGCGTGGAGAGTAGGACAAGAGCAGATGTGCGTCTGTGAGCTGGAGAGCACAACTTGATAAACAGGGGCTCTATGCCCTGTGATACACCTGTGTTGGGAAGGAGAACAATGCCCATTGATATTTATGATATATAAAATGTCATGTGAAATGCCTCGGATGGACAAACTATGCCTCACCGTCTTTCCCTGCTGCTGCTCCTTGGTTTGCATTGACCTCTGGTAACCTGTTAAAAAATAAAAATAAATAATCACTTGAAATTATTAACACTTGTCAAGATGGCACGATGGTGGTGCATCTCATCCAGGTGCTCACTGATTTACTGCATGCAGTTTAAAGGACAACCGACGTCTCCGGACAAGTTGTGTCCATAATTTGTAAAATGGCTTCAAATTACTTCTACTGGGCGTATTTTAATAAGATTCCAGCGCATATATTTTACATTTTAAGACTCGCTCTGAACATTCAGGAAGTCATGTTTTTGAGTTGGTGACGAGCCCTCACGTGACGTCAGAAAAGGACCGCCTCCTGACCGTAAAAAAGACTAATTGTAGCGTCTTTCCATCACGTCAATGTATTTTGCTGTACTGTTTTTTTAACCCATTGTGTTACATCCAAAAGCCGCCAGCAGAGGGAGTCAAGCTCCATGGAAGGAATGTATCAGTCTGTGGAAACGGGCTGATTCATTCCTCACAGCTCGGTGGCCATTTTATTGTCTCTTTTTGGGTGAGACATTCCCCCCTGCCCGAACTATTTGAATTATATTCATAACTGGATGTGTGACAAGAAAGCATATTATCCGAATCTGAAGCCATTGTTTTTATTCTCCATTAATGCAAGACGTCTTGGCGTGACGTCACGAACTGGAGGCGGGACTTTCTGAAAATGCCCAATTCGCAGCTCAATTTTTTTGCAGATTTTGGACACTTTAAGTCATTTTTATTGGTGTTTTGCATTTGACTAAAAATATCATACTGCGTGTTTTGGGTATTTTAGATGCTATAAAACGTTTTTCTGGTGTCAGTTAAAAAACAAAAAAGTGACGTCGGTTGGCCTTTAAATTGTTCAACCAAACACTTCACTGGATGGACAGACTGATAGATTCTGCAAAAATCTAGGCTGTCTCATGACCAACAAAAACTGCCATGACTGCAGGAACATAGTCCCTAGATGTACGCGCACTCATTCCCACATTCAGGGCAGCAGTGGGTAATATGTGAGAATTTGTGATCAGTGAGAACTTGCTCTCTATAGATACAACAGCATTGCTTGTGCATGGAACAAAAATTAGACAGCAGAATATGAAGTGTTTTTTTAACCTTGAGGGATTATAATGGTAGGTTAATAATTCTTCTTTTCCTTTGGGCTTTTTCCTTCAAGGGGTCGCCACAGCGAATCAGCGTCCTCCATCTTCAGATGTTTGATCCGCATGTTTGTTTTGGCCAAGCATTTAAGTCTGATGCCCTTCCTGACACAACCCTGACACAAAGGGACATAACCCTTTGTGGCTACAGAACAAGCAAGTCGCTCAGTAAAAGGCTCCCAAACACAAAATGGTCATTGGGACAGTAATGGTAGGTTAATAATTAAAAATATATTATGATCAACACTTCTTTCATTCCTTTCATCACTTCACCGCTGTGAAATGTAAATTTCTCCACTGCGAGACTAATAAAGGCAAATCCAATCCAATTATATTTTACCATTGCACCATCTATCCATCCATCCAGCCATCCATCCATCTATATTTATTTTATTTTATTTTTTCAAGATGGCACCTGAGTAGGTTGCTGCTGCTCACCCGCAGAAAAAACAGTTCTTATCCCGTGACTGTAAAGTGTCCTTGTGAGTTTTGAAAGGCACTTAGAAATAAAATGTATAATTATTATTATTAGTAGTAGTAGTAGTATTATAAATGCGAACAAACTATCCATTGCAATGAACCTTTCATTTTGCCGGGCAACCTGAATACAATGACAAACAAATTTGCAACTTAAAACCAAATCCATCTCTCATGCAAACACGTCGGTTCTGTGGATGAACTCAACATTTTAACATGTGCTTTGATAAGCCCAAGGCATCCATAAAACCTCCACATTGCATCCAAAAGTGAGAACTCAAGAGGTTAATTTCAGGAAGGCAATCAGTCCGCATGGGATTAATGGATGACTTGAGCTGCTTCTCCTTCATATTTAGAGGAGCCAGATGAGGTAGCTCAGGCATTTGTTTAAGATGCCTCCTGGACGCCTCCCTTGTGAGGTGTTCCGGGCAAGCCCTATGGGCAGAAGACCCCGGGGATGACACAGGACATGGTGAGACTATGTCACCCAGCTGGCCTGGGATCCACCAGGAAGAGCTGGAAGAAGTGGCTGGGGAGAGGGACGTCCGGGGATCCCTACTGAAGCTGCTGCCCCCACGACCCAACCACAGATAAGCGGCAGAAGATAGATGGATGGATGGACAACCATTCACACCCATAATCACAGCGTCATTGAGGTATCCCACGCTGCCTGTACACAAGTCAGGCAAGTGTACCACTACATCATCAGTGACAACATTGAATATTTTCAAAAAAATAAAGGGATTGGAAAACAATCATATTTAATAATTTAAAAAAGATAAATAGTTACAGTGGCGGTTGGACTTGCTTCTCCCATGCAGGATGGGGCTCCATTGAAGTGTGTGATGCGTTAGGAACATCCTCCAACACCAATGATGCAACATCTTCTGGATCTGACAATACGTCGATAGTATTTGTACCAGCAATCTACTTTGACTAAACAACAATGTTCAAACGAAATACTCACCCTGGATCTCTGCAATATTAGATGATTTTGTGTGTCCTTCTATTTCACTTGCACTTTCTGGGTGCAAAATCTCTGTTGTAGAAACATAATCCATCTGTACCTGAACTTCAAAAATGGCAGGTATGCTATCCTTTGAGCTCATGTCCTCTTCAGGTGCACTCATGTCATGCTCTGCAATCTGTTTTGGCTCTTCTGAGAAGAAGTTGGTTGACTTCAGGAAGTGAATGTACAGTTTAAACATTATGTAGGCATTAAAGCACTGTCATAGTGGTTATAAATTTCTCAGATTTTATTTCATTTTTTTAGGACAGACATCACAGACAGACACACCCAGAAGCCTGTTGGTTTCAACTAAATGGAGAGCTAATTTATTAGTAGTAACAAAACATAATTGAAGTGGATATAAATAGGTTTAACAAAACATGAGTAACTAAGATTGACTAGAAGTAATCGTAACCCGTGGGTCAATTTCCGGCTGCCCTGACTGGGTAATTCGGCCTGCCCGTCAAGGGCAATAGCACCGGTGGTGGCAATTGGTGGAGATTGAGCACCTGGTAAAAGGGAGAGAGAGTGGGTGTGTTGAGAGAGAGAAGAAATGTTTGTAGAACCAGGCTGCGAGAAAGCGGCGGATTCGTACCATCCTCGTTAAGAGACAGAACATAAGCTACTCCACGCCGGGTGGCAAAGAAAGACACCTTGTCTTTTGTGCTCTGGACATTTGCTTAGGTCTGATTAACATGGAGAACTAAACCCCTCAATCCCGAGGGGTAAAACTATATTTAGCGCTGAATGTCGTGTTTGTTTGGTTGTGTATGTGTAGGTTGAGGCTGCGGGAAAATAGCGTAGCCTGCCGTGGTTCCAGTCGGGGGTGCTATTGCCTAACGACTGCTATCGTGTTTAAGACGTCTATTGCCTTAAAGGACAACCAACATCATTTTTTTGTTTCCTAACTGACTAACTCAGAAAAATGTTTTCTAGTATCTAAAATACCCAAAACAAGCAGGCTGATTTTTATCAGCCTGCGTGTGCAAATTCAAAACACCAATAAAAACGACTTCATGTGTCCCAAAACTGCCACAAAATGAGCTCGGAACTGGGCAGATTCAGAAAGTCCCGCCCCCTTGTTCGTGACGTCACTATTGGTCACAAACTGCCTTGCTCCAGAATCAAAACAATGGCTTCAGAGAGTCTAGATTCGGAGATGGTTTCTTGTTACTCATCCAGTTATGAATATGTTTCAATTAGTTCTGAAGAGGAAAGCATAAATATTTGCAATCAATTAAAGAAGTCCTTCCGTATCAATTTGAGCCATTTGGACTCCAATGTAGCGCCCAGAAAATGCACAAGATGGCGCACAAGCACCGTTGGAAATGGGCTGATTTGTCCGCTGGGAATTTGTGTAAACTTACACCTTCTTTATGCGTGTTACCGCAATTGGCTGGGACACAGAACGATTCACCATCGTGTTATTTATGTAATTTTCCTTCTAATTTCGCGATCAACACAGTGTTTTCAGATGAAAAAAAAGTACCCAAAATGCATTGTGTGTCGCTTTCTTGGTCACGGGTGTTCCCTCCGTGATGTCACGTAGGGCATCGTCATCAACTTGAAAACAAGACTTCCTGAATATTCAGGGTGAGTCTTAAAACGTAAAATATAGCTATAAGCGGTGGAATCTTTGTAAAATGCGCTCAGTAGAAGAAATTTGAAGTGATTTTACAAATTATGGACGCAACGTGTCCGGAGGTGTCGGTTGTCCTTTAAAACGGCCCGTCAGGCAGACGTCGCTCAGGGATACGCACCTTTATTATTTGCCGGTCACGCACACCACTCTTACCCCCCAATACCCTAATACTACTTCCCAGGCAGTAGCACAAATGTTTTCATCATTGCTTTTGGAATTTCAATGAATTTGAAACCCCATGTGTTTTTCCAAGAGGGAGCGTATACTAACCAGGGATTGGGGAAGACTCTTTGCAGACACTGACTGTTTCAGAAGGCTGTGTGAGTGGTTGAACCGGTGCCCCATTCAGCACTTTCAGTATCTGACAGTCTGGATTCACTCCCCAAAGCTTCCTTTGACCTTCACTCTGCAGCACCCCCATCTGTATCACTTCACCCACTGTTTGGCCTGAAAATGTACACAAACACATTTTATCAGGGAATGTAATTCCTCTCTTCGAACGGATTTATGCTGCCTATCAATTTATATTGTTCGATCTTCTTTGTAATGTTGTCACAATAGCAAATTTTGACGTTAATACCATACTTAATAATTTAATGACAAAGTGAATATTCCTGGGGGGTGTGTTTGTCATGCATAACATGGTTGGGCTGGCTTTTAAATCTGTCAGACATTTTTAGCGGCCGTACGAGTGAAATGTAGTAGCGGAAGCATGCCATGATGTACTGTATGTATTCCGTTTTTTTTAAACATGACTCTGGCCCACAATAATGACTTCCCAGCAATGACACCAACTTGTAAAAGCAAAGGTCTGTACAGTATCACATGTAAAAGAGAAATGTTCAACGATTGCCATCTCAGAGAGCCCCTCACCATGTACGATGGTGCCTACGTGTGCTCTGGATATAGGGAGCGGCGACCCTGAAGAACAATCATTGTCCTGTTGACAGTGGTCAGACACTCACTTTACCAGTCTCTCCCCCTGAACATCGGCAGCATGTCCGGTGGCTCCTGGCACGGCTCCTGCAAAACCGGCTCTACGTTAAGGCAGAGAAGTGCGAGTTCCACGTTCGATCTCTGTCTTTCTTAGGGTTCATCGTGGAGCAGGTGCAACTTTGGCCTGATCCCACCAAGACCAAAGCGGTGGTAGATTGGCCAACCCACGAGACGCGCAAGCAACTTCAGCGATTTTTTGGGTTTGCCAACTTCTACCGCCGCTTTATACGTGATTATAGTTAGAAGGAACTTCCTCTAACCCGTCTCACTTCCACCAAGGCTCCGTTTAGGTGGACACCCGAAGCAGAGGGTGCGTTTAACCGCCTCCGTCGCGCCTTCACCAACCCGCCAGTGTTGCGCTATCCCGACCCGGACCACGTGTTCTTAGTTGAGGTTGACGCCTTGGAGTCCAGAGCAGGGGCGGTATTATCACAGCCCTCCCCAGTTGACAAGAAGCTCCAGACTTGCACCTTTTTTCTCCTGTCGTGTCAGCCCCGCGGAGGTCAATTACGACGTGGGAAATCGGGAGCTGCTGGCAGTCATCCTGGCCCTGCAGGAGAGGAGACACTGGTTCGAGGGGGCGAAACATCCCTTCATGGTGTTCACCGACCACAGGAACCTGGCGGCCATTCGGTTGGCCAAGAGACTGAATTTGCGCCAGACTTGGTGGGCACTATTCCTGACCCGCTTCAACTTCACCCTCACCTACTGCCCTGGATCTAAAAATACCAAACCGGATGCCCTGTCGCACATCATGAGCCGGCAAAGAAGAAGGAGGTTGCGACAAGCATCCTGCCGGCGCAACACATCCTGGAAGCTCTGATGTGGGATGTCAGGAGGTGCAAGGTGGTAACCAGGCACTGAAGGGGTGTTCGGTGGATCGACTATTCGTACCCCCGGCAATATGGGCTGAGGTGTTGCACTGGGGACACGCCTCCAGGGTCGCCTGTCACCCTGGAGTCAACAAAACGATCCACCTTATTGTCCAGCGGTTCTGGTGGCCGGAGCTCCGGCTACCAGAGCTCCGGACTTCGTTAAGGCATGCCCGGCCGGCCTGCGCCTGTGGGAAGGTATTGCACCAGCCCCCGACAGGACTTCTCTAGCCGCTGCCAGTTCTCTCCCGACCTTGGTACCACATATCCCTGGATTTCGTCACGGGTCTTCCCCCTTCCCGTGGCAAGACGGTCGTCCTCACGGTGGTGGACCGCTTTTCTAAGTTGGCCCACTTCATCCCGTTAACCAGGTTGCCGTCCGCCATTGAGACGGCCCAACTCCTGGTTAATCACGTCCGTGGATGGTGGACGGCGACCCAATGTACACCGTGTGGGAGATCTTGGACTCGCGGCGCATGGGCAGGGGCTTGCAATATCTGGTCAACTGGGAGGGCTACGGGCCGGAAGAACGTCAGTGGGTCCTCCGCTCCTGGATCCTCGACCCGTCACTTACCCAAGCGTTCCACACGGCTCATCTCTCTAAACTGGGTGGGCCGCCAGGGGGCATCCGTTGAGGGGGGGGGGGGGGGGGGCACTGTCAAATCCTGATTGGCGACAGGTGCGCGCCCCTCCCCTCCCTGTTCCTCTGACTATAAGAGTCACCCGGTTTTCAACTCGGTATTTGCCGGTGTATTTCCCGTTTGTGTTTCACCACTGCCGTACACCAGGCCAGGTTGGTCGATCTCCTTTTTGCTGCCTCGTTGTCTTTGGTGTTACTCTGCATGTCTCAGTAAAACCTTTTGAACTCAACTGTCTCCATCGAGTACTTTGGATCCAGCTCCTTTTTTTTTGTCCGACGAGGTCGTTTAATATGCCTCGTGCGGACGTGACATAAGTGAAGTGAAGAACACTCTTCAGGAAGTGGGTGTATCTGTCTCTAAGTCTACAATAAAGAGAATACTGAATGAAAGTAAATACAAATGGTTCACCCATAGATGCAACCCATTCATCAGTCTCCAAAATAGACAGGCCACACTTGACTTTGCCCCAAACCACCTCAAAAATCCAGCCCAGTGCTGGAAAAGTGTTCTATGGACAGATGACACAAAGGTAAACCTGTACCAGAATGATACTAAGAAAAAAGTTTGGCGAAAAAAAGGGAACAGCACTTGATCCAAAGCATACCACATCATCTGGGAAACATGCTGGAGGCAGTGTGATGGCATTCGCATGCATGGTCTCCAAGAGATTACAACAGATAAAAGTAGATAGATGAATAATGAAGTATACAGGGTATATATACGTTCTGCTCAGATTCAGCCAAATGCTTAACCTTATGGCGCTTCACTGTGTAGAAGGACCCAAAGCAACCCAGGAGTTTATTCGGAAAAAGAAGTGGAATATTCTGCAATGGCCAAGTCAAGCTCCAGATCTCAGCCCAATTGAGTGTGCATTTCACTTGCTCAAGACAAGACTTCAAGCGGAAAGACCCACAAACAAGCAACAACACAAGGTTGCTGCTCCAAAAGCCAAGCAAATCACCAAGAGGAGGAAACCCAGCGTTTGGTTTTGTCTATGGGTTCCAGACTTCAGGCAGACTTCCGCAAGTAATTGCTTTTGTGCAGTTGTACATTTCAGTCTCCTGACATTTTCTTTTGTGCATAGAATACTTTGTTTTATCTTTTGACCACCTCCATCCCTGTCAATTTTGCTGCTGAAAATTGCAAATTACACCATTGTGGGATGATTAAAGGTTTTCTGATTCAAAATGATTTGCAACAAACTATTGACAGTGTTTGAAATAGCGTCTGCCCGGTGGCCTGGGGCGCATAACTTTTATGTCGGGCGTACAACTTTCAAAATGTCTCAGCCCGGATGGCCAACAACTTCTTCAAGAAAAAAAGCGATTTTCTTTTCAAATCAAACGTTTTACTCAATAACGCAAAAGCCACAAACAAAACGCTACGAGCCACGTGGACTCCACTTTCTCAGCGGGTTTCAAAACTCTGATGTACACTTTTCCAAAACTCTGATGTACACTTTTCAGTGAGGGTGTCGTCCGAAGCATGCTTCTGATTGGCTGCCGGTGCCGAGTATGCAAATTGCCATACGAACGTTTGTTTGGCAATTTGCGAGAGGATTTAACAAACGTTATGTGTAATAATTTTTCGCGTCTTCGAACGCTCGTATGGCAATTTGCATACTCGGCACCGGCAGCCAAACAGAAGCCTGCTTCGGACTACACCATGAGTGAAAATCGTATTTCAGAGTTTTGAAAGCCGCTGAGAAAGTGGAGTACACGTCGCTGTGAGCAGACAACACAATGCAAACGTTGCATTGTACACCATGACGATAAGCGACAGCTGGAGCAAATGCTTCAGCAAGGTATATTTACCATCAATTAGGCAAGGGTGCATTTGTGGTTGGTACTTCCTTAATTTTAAAAACCCTTTAATTTTTTTGGGGCGATTAGATGTGTTCATGTGTTTTAAGTTATGAAAAATCGGGCAGGCAACTTTATGGCCGGGCCGGCAACTTTTCAGACTTGTCTGCCCGGGTGTCCACTAACTTTTTGTCATGAGTTTCAGACACTGCTATTGACAAAACATATTTTTTTGTTTCCATAATGCTTAATTGTCTAATTACATTTAATCCCCTAAAATGTGGTGTGTTTGGAAAAAAATACGTCTGTGTAAGCTCTCAGTCGTACAGGAGTGGTCCAATGGTGAGTGGTTGCTAGTGGTCAATCGGCAGTACATTTGCACCTAAAAGCTAGCAACCACTCATTTGACAACAATGAGGTTAAAATCTTAGCGAAAGAACATAGATGGTTTGAAAGGGGGGGTAAAAGAAGCGATATAAAACATACAAAATCCTTCATTAAACCGGTCTGGTGGGGTGAGGTTCAATTTGGATCGTTCATACAATAGCCTGCTTAAGCAAAACAGGTTAGGCAACATTTGTAATGCTGATGAGGTGATACCGGTGGGAGTGGGGCAAATAGGACACTCGTTAGTCAGGAATGTAGGAACAATCAGTGGGGCCAAAGGGAGTGGTCCTATGCTCCCCCCAACCTGAGAGTAGGGACCTATCATAGCTATGTCCGGCGCCGCCATGTCTGGACATTAGGGATATATAAATAGGGCCGATATGACCAGTCAGACTTTAGTTCGCTGACGAAGCCTCTTGGATAGGAGGCGAAACGTCCGAAAGCTTCAAATTTGTACAGATGACGGCTGAAGAAACCTTCTCATCTTTGGAAAAAAATGTATGTTTCGTTCATTTTCAGCGAAATGTTGTTGTTCAACCACTTGAATCAAACATTATTGTCTAGAAGAGAATTGTTTCACTTGAACCATGTAGCATGGATAGAAATTTGACGGTAACTCACCGATTGTTGGAATGCTTGTCTCCTCGAGAGTTTGTTGGGCAGCAGAGAGGATAAATGGAAGTCCCTCATCCCATTTCTTCCTGTCCCAACCAGAAGGTGGGTGATCTCCTGGAGACAGTGAAGCAGCAAGGTGCATATCAGAGGAATGAATACAATTTAAACTAGTAGTAAAAATGAAGGACAAAGATTTTCTATGAGTGATCATGCAAAAAAGCAGCAACAACTGATAATGAAGACTTGCAAAAAATAAAGACCATAAAGTCAACCTTCAAATATTTCGTCTGTGTAAGCTCTCAGTCGTACAGTGAGTGTCCATTGATGACAAGGTTTCTTCAGCCGTCATCCGCACTTCTTTGAAGGTGTCGGACGTTTGGCTTCTCATCTAAGAGGGAACTAAAATTGTGCTGGTAGCTTTATAAAACATCGCAGGGATAATACTAGTGAGCCTCAATCTGCAGGACATATGCACCTAAAAGCTAGCAACCACTCATTTGACAACAGTGAGGTTAAAATATTGGCGAAAGAAAACAGATGGTTTTAAAGGGGAGTAAAAGAAGCAATTTCTATGAATCAGCAAAACCATTTACTAAATCGCCCTGGTGGGGTGAGGTTTAATTTGGATCGTGCTTATAGCAGATTTCTTAGGTCATTACCACGTAGGCTTAGTCATGCTGATGAGGTGATACCAGGGTGAATAGGGCAATCAGGCCAGTCATTGACCATAATCAGTCAGTACAATAGAAGTAATCAGTGTAGCCTCAGGGAATAGTCTTCTGCTCCCCCCAACCTTAGACCAGGGACCTATCATAGCAGAGGTCTGGCATCGCCAGCTCTGGACAGTAGGGATATATATATTGGGCCAGAGCTACCAGCAGAATTTTAGTTCGCTGACGAAGCCTCTTCAAAGAAGTACAGATAACGGCTGAAGAAACCTTTTCATCGATGAACCATCAAATATTGTATGCATTTATTCGTGTTACATAATTTTAATTATTATATTGTAACATTAGATTTTGCTGTACTTTGTGTGTTACACGACACAGAGATTAATAGAACCATGGCCTTCTTAACCACTTCCCCGGCAGAAACGAATATACACAATAATAATACATTTTCACATAATATTCTTTTTTCAGTTATGGACGAGTATACAAAACCAGCTACATTCATCGATTTTAAGTCTTTGTGAGGCATTCTACGTGTTAAACGAGTCTTCTTGCGATAGTTTAAAGCGGTGGGATTTCAAGGACATTGTTACGAGACTTGCTCCGATAGCCATTGTCGTCGTAACGGTGTTGTTCCCATCTACATTTGCCTTAATTTTTTGAAGCATTTACACATTTTATAAACCAAATGTCTAATTCAACAGATGATAGTGAATATCAAAGTCAAAGTCAAATTCAGCTTTATTGTCAAATATGCTACTATGCATGACATACAGCACAGATGAAATTACTATGAATATGACCCTTCCCTCACAACCTTGAATACTTCTGATAACTCTGCCAGTTTTGGGGCAGAATTTCCAAACTGTTTTTATAGCAAGCATCAACGATACCATGTAATAATAATAATAATAATAATAATAATAATAATAATAATAATAATAATAATAATAATAATAATACATTTTAGTTCTAAGCGCCAAAATAATTTTTAAAAATTAGTCTGAAAAAGGAACATTTTTCACAAAAAATGTTGTGGAAGGCGTTAACTTACTGGATGAAGTATGACAGAAGTCTACCAGGGTTGGCTGAGAGGTAGAAAGTACAGGAAGTTTTGCTGGATCCCATTTCTTTTGTTCTTCAATGGAAGGAATGTTCTCTGTTTCAAGCACTTTCTGTTGGGAAGCTAGGATCTCCTCTTCTGGTGCATTTGGTGTCAACTCCAACATTTCATCCACAGGGCTCGGGGCTTTGGGATTTTGATTGAGCCTGAACAAGATCTGCTTCTTCTCACTCTGACCCAGGGGGGGAGGGGGGATGACATTTATTATCTCTCGAAATGCAAAATTGCGAATAAATAATGACCACAAATAAACACACCTGGCTGACTATGACATTGTCTATGCCAGACAGATTCTCTTTTAATGGAGCATTCTGCAAAACAGTGAAAATCTGAATGGAATAGGAAAAGGGAGCAATAGTTTGCAGTGCTGTGTCATATGTATACTAACCGCTCCAACATTATTCAGGGCAACAGTCATGGAGATAACAGGAGCAGATGGTTCACATTCTGGCAAGATTGAAGACGTTTTGCCAATCATAGGTTGAGAGGTAGGTGGTACGGCTGCCATGCAAATGCTATCTTCCTGAGCTGCAATCTTCCACAATTGATACATGCACCAAGATTAAATTGTATTTGTACCCGGTACACATAAAGATATCTCTGAGCCATGACACAGAAGAAAATAGAGTGAAAGTACTTACGTGGTCGTCCCATGCCTTCTTTTCTCTTTCATTAGCCTCTTTTCGCTTCCTTTCTAGTTGCTCTTTCAGTACAGCAGCACGTGCATTAGCTTGGGCCTGGAATGTACACCATCAATTGTAATTGGTTTATCTAAAAGGGGTCATTGTATTTTAAAGGACGACCGAAGTTGTTTCCATAATTTGTAAAATCACTTCAAATGACTTTTACTGAGTGCATTTTACAAAGATTCCATCGCATATAGCTATATTTTACGGTTTAAGACTCGTGCTGAATATTCAGGAAGTCTTGTTTTCGAGTTGATGACGATGCCTGAAGTGACGTCACGTCAGGAACGCCCCTGACCGAGAAAGTGACACACAATGCATTTTGGGTACTTTATTTGGTCTGAAAATATCGTGTTGCTCCGTGTTGATGGGGAAATTATGAGGAAAACCACATAAATAAGTCAAAGTCAGCTTTATTGTCAAATATGCTAATATGCATGACATACAGCACAGATGAAATGAATGTCCTCTCGTGCAAGGCACTTTTAACGTGACTAAAAAGGACATACAATTGACAACAGACAATACATGTAATTTCTGAATGTAAAGTGAGGTTGTGTCGTTTGTAAAGTGAGGTAGTGACGTATGTAAAGTGATGTAGTGACGTATGTAAAGTGACGTAATGTAGTAGTGCAAAAACAAACAAGAAAGGTTTGAAGTGGTTTAAGTAAGGTCTTGCAGAAAAAAATGAGAAAGAACAAAAAATATAATTCAGGATGATAGTACAGCGTGTAACGCGTCCTCAGAGTTCGGTGAGTGTGGCAGTGGGAAGGGACAGGGTGGGCAGGGCTGGGAGGGAGTTGAGTCTCTGGACTGCCTGGTGGCAGAAACTGTCCTTGAGCCTGCTGGTCTTGGCTCAGAGACTCCGCAGTCTCCTACCCGATGGCAGCAGGCTGAAGAGGCTGTGGGAGGGGTGGGTGGGATCACCAGTGATCCTGATGGCTCTACGGGTGAGGCAGGTGTTGTAAATGTCTTGAAGGGGGGGTAGAGAGACACCGATGATCTTCTCAGCTGTCCTCACGATGCGCTGCAGAGTCTTGCGGCAGGACACGGTGCAGGGGCCGTACCACACGGTGATACAGCTGGTCAGGATGCTCTCGATGGTACCGCGGTAGAAGGAGGTCGTGATGGGGGTCGGGGCTCCAACTCTTTTGAGCTTGCAGAGGAAGTACAGCCGCTGGTGGGATTTCTTGGCCAGTGATGACGTGTTGTAGCTCCAAGACAGGTCTTCGGATGTGTGCACTCCCAGGAACTTGGTGCTGCTCACTCTATCCACTGCAGCACTGTCAATGGTTAGTGGAGCATGCTGGGGGCAACTTTCCTGAAGTCCACAACAATCTCCTTCGTCTTCTCCATATTCAGACGGAGATTGTTGTCCTTGCACCACGTGGCCAAGCGGCTGACCTCGTCCCTGTAGGCTGTCTCCTCATTGTTGTTGATAAGGCCCACCACAGTTGTGTTATCCGCAAACTTTATGAAGAGGGTGGAGCTGGGTGATGATGGTGAGCAGTCATGTGTGAGCAGAGTGAAGAGGAGGGGGCTCAGCACACACCCCTGGGGGCTCCTGTGTTCAGCGTGATGGTGCGGGAGGTGTTGTTTCCAACTGACTGCTTGTGGTCTCCCCGTCAGGAAGTCCAGCAGCCAGTTGCACAGGGAGGTGCTGATCCCCAGTTTGCTCAGTTTGTCGGTGAGCTGTTGGGGGATGATGGTGTTGAATGCTGAGCTGAAGTCGATGAACAGCATTCTGACATAAGAGTCTCTGATCTCCAGGTGAGTGAGCGCTGTGTGGAGAGCAGTGGAGATGGCATCATCGGTCGAGCGGTTGGGCCGATATGCAAACTGGAAAGGGTCATGGTTGGGGGGGAGGGCAGCCTTGATGTGGTTCATAACTAGCCGCTCGAAGCACTTCATGAGGATGGGAGTGAGAGCGAAATAAGGCGATGGTGAATCGTTGTGTGTCGCACCCAGACTACCAATTGTGGTAACACCATATAAAAGTGGACACCAAATCCCAGGAGACAAATCAGTCAATTTCCAGCGGAGCTTGTGAGCCATCTTGTGCATTTTCTGGGACGCTACATTGGAGTCCAGACGGCGCGAATTGATACGGAAGGACTTCTTTAATTGATTGCAAACATTTATGCTTTCCTCTTCAGAACTATTTGAATCATATTCATAACTGGATTGGATTGGATATGCCTTTATTAGTCTCACAGTGGAGAAATTTACATTTCACAGCAGCAAAGTGATGATGAGTAACAAGAAAGCATCTTCTTCGAATCTGAACTCCGTAAGGCCATTGTTTTGATTCTGGAGTAAGGCAAGACGTCCTGCCGTGACGTCACGAACTGGTGGCAGGACTTTCTGAATCTGCCCAGTTCCGAGGTCATTTTTGTGGACGTTTTGGGACACTTCAAGTCATTTTTATTTGTGTTTTGCATTTGACGAAAAATATCAACCTGCGTGTTTTGGATATTTTAGATGCTATAAAACGTTTTTCTGATGTCAGTTAGGAAACAAAAAAATGGTGTCGGTTGTCCTTTAAGTGTGTAGGTGAAAAAGTCTAACTTCTTTTGAAGTGGACGAAAACCGTCTGGAAAAGGTATTTAAATTATTCATAACATTTCAATTTATTTTTGAAGTAATTTCGCTATTTTAAAATCAAATCCCAAATTGCCATAAATAGGACCGTTCGGTGTAATGTCTGCATTAACAATATTTTGTTTCATTTCAAACACTCCAAATGGACTCACTTTAAAAGCAACTATCTTTTTCCTCCTTAGTTCAGCATCCTCAGATGACTCCTGACTGTCTGAACCATCACTATCATACTGAAACATATTAGAAGAAAATATTTTGAAAACTAAAGAGCTCTAATTAATCAACTCAAAATGTTGACATCATCGACATACCTTTTCTCCCCTAAGTCTGGCTTTGATCTGCTGGCGCTCATTGAAATTCTGCAAGCGGATCTGCCGGAGTCTTGTTAAGTATTCCTGACAATATAGGGAAATTATAATGAGGATAAAGTATAACTCAGGGTGGGAGAGACAACTCCAGGCCTTGACGGCCTGTATTTGATGTTTTATGTCTCTGCTCCATCACATCTGATTCAAATGATCAGGATCACAAGCCAACTTCTGCAGCGCTTGCTGATGAGTTGATCACTTGAATCACGTGTTTTGGAGCATCGTACTGTATATACTGGATAAAACATTCGGCATAATGACTCTCAAGAACTGGACTTTTTATTAAATAAAATCAACAGCCAAAAAGTCCAAATCTAAAAAGTAAATATATGCATGTTCATCACAAAACAGTTACAATGCACAACCAAAAACAGACACAATTGAAAACGAACATGGCAAATAATAATACATTTAATTTACAAGCGCCTTTCAGAACACCCAGACACTTTACAATTAAAAGAACAATACACAGAACAATAAAAGCATAAATAAGAGTAAAATAAGAAAAGCACGATATAAAGTGTGTAATAATAGTTGTGAAAACATTTAAGTTATTTGGTTGAAATATTGTGTCACATTTATGGAAGCGACGATAGATGATGGAAGACAAGCAATGCCAGATGTGTTTTGTGGTAGCTGGTTTTGGCTCATGCTCCTACCTCCTCCTCTTTGTTGACGTTGGGTTTTGTAAACTGAGCTGAACCAACTTGGCCTCCACAGATTGCCACTCCATATTGCAGAATATCCTGTTTACCCTTCAATTCAACCAAAAATTAAAGCTGACATCCCTTTATTTGTGCTACAATTTATGTATTATTATTTTTAATTCATTATATATATATATACACACACATATATATATATATATATATATATATATATACACACACACACACACACACACACACACACACACACACACACACACACACACACACACACATATATATATATATATATATATATATATATATATATATATATATATATACACATATATACATATATATATATACACACACACACACACACATTATATATATATATATATATATATATATATATATATATATATATATGACAACAGGTGAGGCACCTGCCTCCCCTGACTGCACGTCACTGATACGTATATACCTTGTATATATACACTGTGTATATATACACAGTAGATATATACAGTACATATACACACAGTATATATATATATATATATATATACATATATAGTATTTTTTAATTTATTTTGTCATTATCATCATTATCACGATTATCCCTATTATCACTATTATTATTATTATATTATTATTATTATTATTATTATTGATGAGAAGGTTTCTTGATCCAAGATGGCGCCGCGAATGGCAGCCTCAGTCACACGCAACCTAGTATTGTTCCTGGTTTTGTCATTTTCATTTGTTTTTTGCGACCCTACGCGACTCAGTTAAATGAGGGAAGAGTTACTGAGCATTGGGGAATCCACTCTTCTTTCCCCAAGCCATTTACTCTTTGAACATTAGCCCAAATTGAACTGTATAGTGCCTCTTTGCAAATTTTTTGATGATGATACTAGTGCAGCGTGTTCGACCGGAAACACATTCCTTGTGTGTTCTACATACTTGGTAATAAAGATCATTCTGATTCTGATTCAGCCGTCATCTGTACTTTTTTGAAGGTGTCGGATGTTTCGCTTCTTATCCAAGATGCTTCTTCAGCGAACGAAAGTCTTACTGGTGGTATCAGCCCTATTTATATATCCCTAATGTCCAGAGATGGCGGTGCCGGACACAGCTATGATAGGTCCCTACTCTCAGGTTGGGGGGAGCAGAGAGGCCCCCACTGATCATTTGGCAAGCCCCCTCGCGGCCCATCTTTAAAAACTGTCTTAAAACTCACCTGTACTCTTTGGCATTCAACTCATGACTCGATCTTGGTTTCACTCCCTGGTGCTTTCTACTAACTTTGTGACTGCTTTATTTCCTGTATATGATATCTTTCCATGTTATTAAGCGATTTGTTGGAGCTTCAGCTGTTGTTAAAGTGCTCTATAAATCAATACGTATTGTATTCTATTGTATTGTACAGTACTTTCAACTTGGGGCTTTATAAATAATTGTTCATGGTTTACTTCAAACTGTGATGCAAGAAACACACATTTGGAATTGTGTACTTCAGGCCAAAGAGGCAAAGTAACATTGAGATTCTTATAAACTCACAAGTACAAATTGCACAAAGTACAAAGTGCATTTTTGTTTTTGTCTTTTCTATCTAGTTTACATTTTAAATATGTTGTTTTTGTTGTCTGGTGAACTAAATATAGAGAAAATGATTTGCAAATCATTGCATTTTGCGTTTTGTTGCGTTCACACAAGATTCCAAAGGCATTAGGATTAGGGTTTTGTAGTTCTGTTATTTGAAACCATAACACTTTCACAGCAATATTACCAATTGTACAATTGATTCCCAATGGAAAAAAAATCCCTTTTATGTTGGTCTTTACCATGTGCTTTATTTTTGGGTCCAATGGCTCTATGGCTTGTAATAATGGTTTTTGTCTTACATTACTGTGACAGCAAGATCAGAATTTTGGAGGGTTGATGGAGAAGTGGGAGCAGTCTGTTCACATTCCATTGATCCTTGTACATATTGATATTAGAAAGCCTACATTGTACTTTTTTGTATTAACAGAAAACCAAACAAGTGTGCATGGTGCCATATTTGGTTGGCCATTGTATATATTATATCTGGGGTGTCATAGATGATCAAATCACGTACCAACTGCCCTTCAGCTCTGACTTTGTTGAGCTTGGCTTCTCTTTTGCGCTGTAAAAACTCCTCAACCTGATATGCCCGCTCAATAGCAATGTGACTCTTCCGCCTAAAAACCGGTCAGCGCAAAGAACAAAAAAAATTTTGAATGGCTTTGACATTGATTGAATTAGGCTGGGTAATGTACCTGCTCATATGGATTTGTTTTGAATCGTGCACCAATCTCTTGAGTTCTGTTTTGACTGCATCAGGGTTTATGAGTGGGGCATGTCCATTGGGAAGCACTGGGCCAGCAGCAGCTGGAACATTACTTAAAAACAGATGCAACACTGTCAATACATATTTAACATTGCGGATGATGGTAGAAATCAGAAATTACCGAATAAGAGTGCCTGGCATAGCTGATCCCTCCCTGCTGATTCCCACCTCATTTGACTGTTGTTTAGCCATTTGGTCAAGTGCAAAATGGTAGTGTTCATAAGCATTTCTCTTCATTCCAGCGACCGGAGTAATGATTGGGACAGGGTCAACAACTGCAGCTCTCTTTCCACCACCTATATAACACTTGGTTTGGAAGACAAAAAACAAGGTTCACACATACTTTTCAGAACTATTTCAATTGTTCTTGCTTTGGTCACCTATGAACATTTCATCGTAATCTCTCCGCAAAAGCAAAAAAAAAAAAAGTTTATTATCGTTATTTTTGTTATTGGTACTCAGGTTGCCACACACAAGCATGTTAGGTTAGCTCAGTGCTTCTCAAATAGTGGGGCACCTCCCGCTGGGCACGAGGCTCTGTCAAGAGGGGCGTGTTTGACCTCAGGGAACATGCTTTTATTGTTTTTACTGTCCTAGAATAAAGTGAAATCGCATCGAGTGAGATTATGAAATGTGGACAAAAAGTGATAAAGTGACAAGCGAAAGTATCCCATCAGCTAAGACGAGCAACAGTGACGTGCAGTCAGGGGAGGCAGGTGAGGCAGTGCCTCACCTGTCATCATGGAAACATCAAATGAAAAAATAAACTAAACTGTTATATGTATTTAGTGATTTGTAATTTAAAGTTCTTGTCCATTTAACTTCACCGTTTTTGGATTTTTTTCTAAATCGCTGAATTTTCACATTTACCGTTCAAATACTAAGTAGAGACGAGCGGTGAGGCAGCAGCCGGCTGAGCCTCACCTTGGATTGCACAATCACTATGCTAACTGCCGGCTTGCTCTGCAGTGAGACTACATTGCTGTCCCTCTGCATATGCTATTAAAGCGTTCAAACACGTTTAGTATATGAACTGAATTTCTACAGTTTAGCTGGTGTATATAATGTACAGTCACTGTTCCTGACCGGGTTATTCAACAAGATCTTAGATGGTGAACAGATGCCTGAAGAATGGAGACGAAGTGTACTTGTGCCCATTTTTAAGAACAAAGGAGATGTGCAGAGTTGTACTAATTACAGAGGAATAAAGTTGATGAGCCATACAATGAAAATCTGGGAAAGAGTCGTTGAAGCTAGACTAAAAGCAGAAGTGAACATTTGTGAGCAGCAGTATGGCTTCATGCCAAAAAAAAGAGTACGATAGATGCAATGTTTGCTCTAAGAATGCTGATAGAGAAGTACAGAGAAGGTCAGAAGGAATTGCATTGTGTCTTTGTAGATCTGAAGAAAGCGTATGACAGGGTGCCCAGAGAAGAGCTGTGGCATTGCATGAGGAAGTCTGGAGTGACGGAAAAGTATGTTAGAGCGGTATAAGACATGTATCATGACTGTAAGACAGTTGTGAGGTGTGCTGTCGGTATGACTGAGGAATTCAAGGTGGAGGTGGGACTCCACCAGGGGTCAGCTCTGAGCCCCTTCTTGTTTGCTATGGTGATGGACAGGCTGACAGACGATATTAGACAAGAATCTCCTTGGACCATGATGTTTGCAGATGACATTGTGATCTGTAGCGAGAACAGGGAACAGGTGGCGGAGAAACTAGAGCTGTGGAGATATGCCCTAGAAAGGAGAGGAATGAAGATCAGTCGCAGCAAGACGGAATATATGTGTGTGAATGAGAGGGATCCAAGTGCAAGAGTGATGCTACAGGGAGAAGAGATAAAGAAGGTGGAGGATTTTAAGTACTTGGGGTCAACTGTCCAGAGCAATGGAGAGTGTGGAAAAGAGGTGAAGAAGCGTGTCCAGGCAGGCTGGAGCGGCTGGAGAAAAATGTCAGGTGTGATGTGTGATAGAAGGCTTTCAGCTCGGATGAAAGGAAAAGTGTATAAAACAGTGGTGAGACCAGCCATGATGTTTGGACTGGAGACAGTGCCACTGAAGAAAAGACAGGAAGCAGAGCTGGAGGTAGCAGAGCTGAAGATGTTGAGGTTTTTTTGGGAGTGACCAGGTTGGATAGGATCAGGAATGAGTACATTAGAGGGACAACTCATATTGGATTGGATTGGATATGCCTTTATTAGTCTCACAGTGGAGAAATTTACATATTAGAGGCTTTGGAGAGAAAGTCAGAGAGGCCAGACTGAGATGGACATGTCCAGAGGAGAGAGAGCGACTATATAGGGAGAAGGATGCTGAGCCTTGAACTGCCAGGCAGGAGACCGAGAGGAAGACAGAAGAGGAGGTTTATGGATGTGGTCAAAGAGGACATGAAGGTAGCTGGTGTGAGAGAAGAGGATGCACAAAACAGGGATAGATGGAGGACATTGATTCGCTGTGGCGACCCCTGAGGGGAAAAGCCGAAAGGAAAAGAAAGAAGAAAGAAGAAATACTGTGCGAGCTGCCATTCATTACATTTGTTAAAAGTAAATTAAGAAAGGGAGATGTAATGATATGAGTAAATCGTATTTGCTTGTTCGACTAGCGATGCCTGGCTATAGACTAAACGGAGCATGTGCTGCTCCGAGTCAGTCGTAGGAGAGTCTACGAGAGGCAAAATTGCCTTCTCCCTCTGAACAATACGGCATTCTTAATAAAGAACCTTAACTCTATCCAGAAGTTGTATCATTTACTAAAAACGCTTACACAAAGCAACACAATGCACACAATGTTAATTTGATTGTTTCCTTTTGCTCTCACATTTACAATTGCCCGTTTGTCACCTGTTGGTATCTTTTTGGCTTTGATGTAAATTAAAACTACACTTATGTAAAATGTAGTCTTTAAAGGTAAACCCCAGAAAAACAGTGACATTTAGATCAGATTAGCCCTTATTTGTCTCACAGTGGAGGCATTTACATTTCACATCAGCAAAGTTATGAAAGGAAAAGGAAAGGAAGAAGTAGAAAAACTAAATACAAGATCTGTTCTTAAGGTAGCCACTCTTGCAGTGCTATCTTGAAGTCAAAGCAACATTAGCAACATTAATTCAAATGCCAAGGAATCAAAAAAAGCTAAGGAGTACAAGATGGCGTCCGAGTAGGCAGCCGTCAGCAAGTGCTCTCATGAGCCTTGCTTTTTTTTGTTGTTTTTGTCTTTTTTGCGTTTTCTTTTGTCACATTGTCCTGTTGTGCGTCGTGTGGAATGGATACGGATTGTCTTTCAGCATTTTTGGCCACGATATTCATCAAGGAGGAGACTGTGCTGAGCGGTTGCGCCTTTTCGGCAGCATGAATATGCCAGCACTGTTTTTGAATGGGAGGTTGGTGCCATTTGACTGTCATCGTTGGACAGCTCGAGGCCATTATGCTTTTTTGCGCCTGTAATGGGAAGCATCTTCACAGCCCCGCTTTGTTCAATGTAAAGGTCGTTGGTCTGTTGGACAGTCTGCGGCTGGATGGATGCATGGCTTGAGGAGCCCGCGATAAGAAGTAAGGAGTGTCAGCGCAGAGCGCCGATGCGTATGTGGAACTATCGCAGCTGGGAGTTGAAGCAGATTTATGTGGGACAGGAAATGTGAGACAATCTCTTTTTGTCAATGGATGCTACAGCTGCGTGTTTGCTTTCAACATCTAGCTTGTAGTCGATGTCCTGATCCACTGGTGAAAAGATCCTTTGATCATCTCCTCTTTCATCGAGAACTGCTTTATGTAACAAAGAGGGTACAAAAATTGCTACAGAATGAACGCCTCTCTGTGTCTTTGTGTTGTAATATTGTCTTTGTTTTGTCATATTTTTTTTTTTTTGTTCTTTTGACTTCAAGACGGCGCCGCGAGAGTGGCTGCCTTTCCAGCAGCTCATGTATTTTGTTTTTCTACTTCCTTTCCTTTTATCGCTTTGCTGCTGTGAAATGTAAATTTCTCCACTGCGAGACTAATAATGGCAAATCCAATCCAATCCAAAAGACACCTGCTGGCCTCTATATATTTTGTGGTGTGAAAGCAGATTCTGTGTGATAACATAGTAGGACATGGAACAGACATTATATGACAAAAATGCCACAATGAAACCCGTACATTATGAGAAAGCAAATGTGACTTGAGAGTACCTTCCTCTCTGGGCTTCCAATACTTGACATTAAGTCATTTTTCCATCCTTGTTCCCTGGCATGGTTAATACGATTTATCTGAAACAGATTACATGTTCAGATGACATAATTCTACATTCTTCAGGGAAAAAAAACAAGAATGGTGGTGTGTTGATACATCGATTGTAAGAGACCTTCCGGTTGGACAAATCGATTCAATAATGATACATACATTTACCGATTACCGCATTTTCTGGACTATAAGGCGCACCCACAATGAATGGTATATTTTGAAACCTTTTCCATATAAAAGGTGCACCGGATTATAAGGTGCACCTTCAATGAATTACACGTTATAAAAAGTTTTCCATATATAAGGCCCACCAAATTAAAAGGCACTAGTAGAGGCTGAGGTTGCATTAGCCACCTATTAGACGCTAAAGCGAATGTCAACAAAACAGTCAGATTTCGCCAAAATTTTCCTTATTTGATGTCAAACACGAAAATAGAAATTGCATAATAGTGTAGTGTGGTCCGGGGCTTTATCTGAATTCATCACAATACAATAAATATAATTTTCGGTGATTGGCAATATTTCTTCTTTAAAACGTTGGTTCTTTTGAGATTTTCATGAATATTTTGGCCTTAAATTTTACAGAAATAAACAAATGCTAATGATAAATACAAAAACGAGCAAAACATCTCAAATTTTCCATTTCTAATCATTATACCAAAAACAGAAAATTATGGCTAAATTGACAGAAAAATGTCATTTGGCAAAATAATTTTAAAAGATGATTGAAATTAAGAAATTGCTGACAATAGTTGCCACCTGTTGTGGCTGAATACTACTTCACATATAAGGTGCACCGGCCCATAAGGCGCAGGGTCATCTTTGTAAGAAAATGAAGGCACACGTCAGGTAGGATGTTTAGTTTGAATTAATATTTTTGTCAAGTACAATTAGACTGTCACCAAAATTAGACTTTGGATGGAATACATTGCCACCCTTACACCAAAATCCCTTTTTGATGGGGCCCTTTAAAGGACAGCCGACACCTTTGTAATATCACTTCAAATGACTTCTACTGAGCGTATTTTACAAAGATTCCACCGTATATAGCTATATTTTACGTTTTAAGACTCGCGCTGAATATTCAGGAAGTCTTGTTTTTGAGTTGGTGACAATGCCTACCGTGACGTAACGTCTGGAAGGCCCCTGACCGAGAAAGTGACACGCAATGCATTTTGGGTACTTTGTTTGGTCTGAAAACTTCGTGTTGATCCGTGTTGCTGGCGAAATTAGAAGGAAAACACATAAATAACGCAATGGTGAATAGTTGTGTGTTGCACCAAGACTACTATTTGATACCAGCTGACACAAATTCCCAGCAGACAAATTAGCCCATTTCCAACGAAGCTTGGGCGCCATCTTGTGCATTTTCTGCGATGCTACATTGGAGTCCACACGCCGCAAAATGACACGGAAGGACTTCTTTAATCGATTGCAAACATTTATGCTTTCCTCTTTAGAACGATTTGAATCATCTTCATACAAAAGTCGCCAGCAGAGGGAGTCTAAGCTCCATGAAAGGAATATATCAGCCTGTGGAAACGGGCTGATTCGTTCCTCACAGCTCGGTGGCCATTTTATTGCCTCTTTTTGGGTGAGACATTCCCCCCCGCCCGTTTGCCTCAAAATGACACGGAATAAATTCTTTAATCGATTGCAAACATGTATGCTTTCCTCTTCAGAACTATTTGAATCATATTCATAACTGGATGTGTAACAAGAAAGCATATTATCCGAATCGGAAGCCATTGTTTTGATTCTCCAGCACATGACGTCACGAACTGGGGGCGGGACTTTCTGAAAATGCCCAATTCGCTGCTCAATTTTTTGCAGATTTTGGATACTTTAAGTCATTTTTATTGGTGTTTTGCATTTGACTAAAAATATACTGCGTGTTTTGGGTATTTAGATGCTATAAAAGGTTTTTCTGGTGTCAGTTAAAAAACAAAAAAGTGACGTCGGTTGTCCTTTAAGGTGCAGACCTAACATTGTTCATGTTTAAACTTCCAAATACTCTATGAATGTAAAGTTACACAACGAGAAGTTGTCATAGAAAAACTGACAAAGTGTCACTTGATGAAGAACAATTTATGTCATAAGACTCCGAGGGCAAATAAAACAGAATTAAACAGAAAACAAATGACTGACAAAAGGGTATGTCTTCATTTAACTAGCTCCTCTCTATTCACTGCCATGTCATGAGTGGCGCACCAGTGCGTGAGCAACATCAGGTACTCAAACAAAAAATTTACAAGACGAGTGAAGGTGGATTAAAATTTCCCGCATCTTGAATTTTAGGTGCAAAATTTGATAATTCAGGAGCAATCTGGAGCCCGTAATTGGGGATTGTATAAAATAGCCATGAAGTAAGAGGGAAAAAATGCATTCACGATAAGGGAGACAATAATTAATATGGTGATAATCATTGCAATATTCCGAACATTGCAAGTTTGAATCAGAATCAAATCACCTTGGGGCACACCCCTCGAATACTGTACGTGCCAAGCATTTGTTTACTAGCCACCTTTTTCCTTCTCATACCGCTTCATTTGGGCTGCATTCAACATTTTATACCAATAGTGCAACTCTCTATAAAAGTAACCATGTTTGTGTATGCTCACCTCCTCTCGCTGTTTTTCTTTATCAATCAGCTCCATTCTTCTTCTTTTGATAATCTCCTGTCATCCACACAAAAAATAATAACGAGAACTGCTCTGATTGGAACCTCAAAAGTACCCAAACAACAAGCATCCCAAATACAATCTGAATGTAAACATAGTACGTGGACTTCTCTGCGGTGTACCTGTTTCCGTCTCTCTTCTTCCCCTTGACTTACTCTTCTGTGGATGGGTGCAAGAACCTAAACAAGGAATATCAGAAGAATTGTGTCACCAAGTGTGTAGCTCAAATATCACAGACTGACTTTTACAGCTTACTCACCGGTTTCTGTTTAATAGCAGACTTCCTGTCTGTGGGTTTTTTTGTGAGTGACTGCTTCCTCGTAGTTAGGGGTACTCCATATTTACAAGATGGTGTGGTAATCTTGGCTGCAGGAGATGGAATGGAATAATGCGCAGGATGCGTAGATAGTCATCGATAGAATAATAATGATAATAATAATAATAATAACGACAATAATAATAATTTTTATTTCAAGCGCCTTTCAAAGCTCTCAAGGACACTTTACAGTCACAGACAAGCATGGATGCAATAATCAATAAAATACAATTATGAATAGAATACAATAAATAAAATACAATTATAAATAGAAATAAGAGATGGAGCAACACAGAAAATGCAAGTTTAAATAGGAGGGTTTTGAGATGGGATTTGAAGGTGGGAAGAGAATCGATGTTACGAATGTTGGTAGAAAGTGAGTTCCAAAGTTTGGGGGCAGAGCAGCTGAAAGCTCTGTTCCCCATGGTGCTGAGATGGGCGGGTGGGGGCACATAGAGGTGGAGGGAAGAATAGGATCTGAGGGAACGAGAGGGAATAAAAAATTGAAGAAGGTTAGATAGGTATGGGGGAAGGGACAAGGTTATGGATAGCTTTAAATGTATAAATAAGAATTTTAAAAGTTGATTCTATATTTGACTGGGAGCCAGTGGAGCTCTTGGAGGACGAGGGTGATGTGGTGAAAGGATGAAGTTCTGGTGATGATCCGGGCTCGAAAATTCGGGACTTGTTGAAGTTTAATCAAAATAACAGGCATACCATGAGACAGTCACTTATAATGCTTTTGGCTCAACTTTACAAAATGTACAGTCTGATTGAATTAATTGGGAAGCAGTTCAGTTAAAAAAAAAGTCTGTGGTTCGAGTGTGTCTATAAGAGGTGGAGGTTCACCCGGGACTGGCTGCCAATCAACCACATACCACAGATGTTTTTCCAATGAGTGAAAAAGCTACAATTATTAAAACAATCACGCCACTGAACATTCATTTTATTCTATTCTATTAGGCAGTCTATACAAACATTAGAAGTGCAAACTTCAACAGCTAAAAAAATAGAGATTCAGTACTCCAGCATTCTAGAGCATAAACCACCAGGAGATCTTCAGATGAAGAGAACCCCCTTCAACCAAGTGTTTCAGCCCTTAACTTCCTTACACTCTTAGGGGGCCGGGGCACACCCAGCAGGCTGCCAGGTGTTCCCCTGGTGGTTTTCCCATATTGTCCTTGGTCGGTCAGGTGGAAAGAGCCCACCTTCCAGATTAAGGCTGGGTCGGGATATGAAGCCAGGTCTCCTGGTTCACAGCCGACACCTCTACTTCTCCGCCAACTAGGTGGCTATGATAGTATAGGCTTATCAGGTATATTTATGCTAGCTGTCCAATCTTTGTCAGCTCTTTTTGCCCATATCAAACTCGATGCTTTCACTGCTGTTTCAGCGAGGTCTTTCAATGCTCTAGCTTTCTGCTGGGAGGACAGTCCTAATTTCTTGAGCAGTCCATATACCGATGAGCTGACTAACCCTCTTGCACCTACTTCCACCACAAACAGCCTGGCTGTGAATCCTTCCTGCCTAGCTGCTTGCATCATATTTTCATACTTAGCCACTTTGTACTTGTGGCTCTCCATCATCCTTGACTCACTGGGAACAGTCAGTTCAATGGTCTTTCTTTCTTTTGAAGGCAGGACAAGATCTGGTCGCATTCCTGTAGTTTTAATCATGTAGTATTTACCATGTCCTTTCAGATCGGTTGCTATTTCCCAATCATTAGTAATGTCTAGAAGGCTGCTGTCTGGCAGAGACTGAGGTCTTGCTTCTCTTGGACAGCCAGGTGTTCCTGCCTTCACGAAGCGGACTACAGGGATCTGACTCCGCTTTGTTTTCCTGTTTGCCCTACACCTTGCAACATCTACTGTCGCAGCAAGATGTTGGAGTACATTGTTATGTCTCCATGTATATCTTCCTTTTGCGAGGGCAACTTTGCATGCTGATAGGACATGATCCAGAGTCTGCGTACCTCCACAGAGAGGACATGCTGGATCTTCAGACTGGTACCACTTGGTCAGATTTGCTCCTGTAGGCAGTTGGTCATAGATTGATCTTATGAGGAAGCTGATGCGAAGGGGTGACATATGCCACAGATTTGACCATCCCATTGACCGTTGTAGGGCATGTTCCCATGAGCTCCACTGACCTTGCTGCCCCTGCTGTACGACTGTCTGTACTCGCAGTTCATCTTCTTGTTGCCTGATCTCAGACAGCACCAGGTTCCTCTTTTCTACAATGGAGGCCTTGGACCACCATATCCTTTCCTCTGCCTTGTAACCCACACCTTCTTTACTCGTCTGAGTAGCACCCATGATCTCTTTTAAGTGCAAACCTGCCTCAGCCGGTTCAACAGCAGCACCAGCTTTCCATTTCCTTCCAGTTCTCAGGGTTACATTGGAGGTCTTCACTGCATAATCTCCAGAGTTGCTCAACATCATCTGGAGTCTGCACTTGCCGATCTTGTATTCTCCTACCTTGGTTGTATCTATGAGTTTTCCACGCCTGATGGAAAGGCTTCTTGATTTACCAGGTTTGAACTTCATCTTTGACCATTCAACCAGGGTATCAAGTCGATCTAAGATGTCTTGACACTCCTGATTGAACTTTGCAAGGATACATAAAAGGAATATATAAAAGTTAATGATGAATATGTATTAAACTCATGACATTCCCTGGACAATGGCATCATGACAATTTATTATTCTTTTATCCAATAACTATATGCGGTCTGTCAGATGTCACTCTTCATTTTAGATTTATTTCAAATCCTGGCGGTAGCTGGTGGAAACGTAGCATCGGAGGTAAAATCTTCTCTGGAAGACAGCTTTTATAGAGAACATGATCAAGCCTATCGGCAAGCTTGGGATCGACTCGATTGCAGATATGGTAATCCCTTTATTGTACAGAGAGCTTTCAGAGTAACACTTAATGGATGGCCAAAGAGTGGTGGGAGGGAATTCATCAAATTAAGAGAATTCAGAGATTGCCTGCAAACCAGTAATAATGCTATGCCTCAAGTAAAAGGTCTGCAAGCTATGAATGACTGTGAGAAGAACCTCGAAATGCCACTTCCTTTCAAAGTGCGACCTCACCTCCTCGCCAATAAAATGCAACCTTTGGCAAGACTGAACATGAAGTGCTTCGAGCGGCTAGTTATGAACCACATCAAGGCTGCCCTCCCCCCCACCCATGACCCCTTCCAATTTGCATATCGGCCCAACCGCTCGACCGATGATGCCATCTCCACTGCTCTCCACACAGCGCTCACCCACCTGGAGACCAGAGACTCCTACGTCAGAATGCTGTTCATCGACTTCAGCTCAGCATTCAACACAATCATTCCCCAACAGCTTACCAATAAACTGAGCAAACTGGGGATCAGCACCTCCCTGTGCAACTGGCTGCTGGACTTCCTGACGGGGAGACCACAGGCAGTCAGAGTTGGCGACAACACTTCCAGCACCATCATGCTGAACACAGGGGCCCCCCAGGGGTGTGTGCTGAGCCCCCTCCTCTTCACTCTGCTCACGCACGACTGCTCACCATCATCACCCAGCTCCAACCTCTTCATAAAGTTTGCGGATGACACGACTGTGGTGGGCCTCATCAACAACGACGAGGAGACAGCCTACAGGGACGAGGTCAGCCGCCTGGCCACGTGGTGCAAGGACAACAATCTCCGTCTGAATGTGGAGAAGACGAAGGAGATTGTTGTGGACTTCAGGAGAGTGCGCCCCCAGCATGCTCCACTAACCATCGACGGTGCTGCAATGGAGAGAGTGAGCAGCACCAAGTTCCTGGGAGTGCACATATCCGATGACCTGTCCTGGAGCCACAACACGGCATCAATGGCCAAGAGAGCCCACCAGCGCCTGTACTTCCTCCGCAAGCTCAAAAGAGTTGGAGCCCCGACCCCCATCACGACCTCCTTCTACCGCGGTACCATACAGAGCATCCTGACCAGCTGTATCACTGTGTGGTACGGCGCCTGCACCGTGTCCTGCCGTAAGACTCTGCAGCGCATCGTGAGGACAGCTGAGAAGATCATCGGTGTCTCTCTCCCCCCCCTTCAGGACATCTACAACACCCGCCTCACCCGCAGAGCCATCCGGATCGCTGGCGATCCCACCCACCCCTCCCACAGCCTCTTCAGCCTGCTGCCATCGGGTCGGAGACTGCGGAGTCTCCGAGCCAAGACCAGCAGGCTCAAGGACAGTTTCTGCCACCAGGCAGTCCGGAGACTCAACTCCCTCCCAGCCCTGCCCAGCCTGCCCCTTCCCACTGCCACACTCACCGAACTCTGAGTACACGCTACATGCTGTACGATCATCCTGAACTCTATTTTTTTTGTTATTTCTCATTAGACAAGACCTCACTTCAACCCTTTCTAGTTGTTTGTTTTGCAATTACGACATTACGTCACTTTATGTACGTCACTTCCTCACTTTACATATGTCACTACCTCACTTTACATACGTCACTACCTCACTTTCCATACGACACTACCTCACTTTACATACAGAAATTACATGTATTGTCTGCTGTCAATTGTATGTCTTTTTTAGCCACGTTATAAGTGCCTTGCATGTCTTGCACGCTGGGTCCGAGAGGACATTAATTTCATCTGTGCTGTATGTCATGCATATTAGCATATTTGACAATAAAGCTGACTTTGACTTTGACTTTGACTTTGAACCAACTTAGAAAGACATTGGACAGAGAACGCGAGTGCAAAAGTAACCGTTTAGATAAGAAAATCAAAGTGAGGAACAAAGGGAGGGCACAAGCCTTCCATCGTTCAACGATCCATACATCAGGACAATGGCGAAATTACTGTTGATTATTTTGAAGTGCATAAGCCATTTTGTTTATGAATGTTATTTCAACAGTAATTTGGTGGGAGTGTAACTGGCGGGTATATTGTCATTGGTTGCCATGACAGCAAAAATATTTATTTGGACTTGTTCTGTAAAACTGTTTAACGTTTCTATGCGAACCTTTATATGTGTGTTTTTCTTAAAATCGTCTTCGATACTTTATTCATAATGTTTTGGCATTATCACTTCCGCTTCCGTGTTTCGATAAACGAGAGTAAGGTGAGAAAGACAGAATGAGACTAATGCTAGGAGAGAGACAGAAGCAGAGTACCTGCTCGAGAGAGAACAACAGTCTAAAGTTGACGTCAACATTTATCTACTTTCGGTTAATAAGGTGCACGCGGTACGTTATTAATTTGATTATTTACTGTATGTTTTTGTCGAACTTTTTGTAATGTTGTTGTTTTAATGTCCTTTCGTTTTCACGGTGTTCCAAGTGTTTCACAGTAAACGTTGTGACATCAGTACGAAGCGTCATCCTTGACCGGGGTAGGTACATGGCATAATGTTTAAAAACCCGTGATTCTAGTTGTGTGCAAGTTGCGTCCTTCACACATGTGATTCTACATCATAAACATTCTTCTCTTTTACTCTTAGCACTTTTTTGACATGCTAGCTTCGTTCCATTTTTTGACCGATTTTGACCGTAACTGTTTCTGTTTTGTGTTGCAGTGGAGGGCGGTCCATTCAGTGGCGCACCTGTCACGTGTCACAATCAGCGCTCTATTGAAGGACTTCCATGATGACAAATCAATGATTATTCACCATGCTCTTGACTGCAAGTGTGTGAATATTCTAGATGGCCCTTGTTCATGCCACATGTTTATCTTGCCATGTTTTTTTAATTAGCTCATAGTGAATTATCTTTGCTTTATTCTTTGGCTCGGTTTGTACTATAGGTGTTGTGGTTTCCTTGTCTTTTCATGAGAAGCAATTTCCAATTACGTTTGTCCTTTCCTTTAGCAAGCAATTTCCTTGATCCATGTGGATTATTTGGGATTGGAATAGTCTAAACTTTAACATATTCCAAAAAGGGGGGTGCTTCCATTGTTCTCCCAAAATTGAAGTTAATCACCTATAAACTTGTTACTCATTCCCGATGACATATACAACATTAGACATTAACATTGACCTAAACATTACTTGTTCCCCCACAACTGGGTGGCCAATCACAGCCACCAAGGCAACCCACCTCTGCGGTCTAAAACGAAATATAATTAAACCTTAGACTATAAACCATATTAGAGGCTATGGAGAGAAAGTCAAAGAGGCCAGACTGAGATGGTTTGGACATGTCCAGAGGAGAGAGAGTGACTATATCGGGAGAAGAATGCTGAGCCTTGAACTGCCAGGCAGGAGACCGAAAGGAAGACCGAAGAAGAGGTTTATGGATGTGGTCAAAGAGGACATGAAGGTAGCTGATGTGAGAGAAGAGCATGCACAAAACCGGGATAGATGGAGGACATTGATTCGCTGTGGCGATCCCTGAAGGGAAAAGCCGAAAGGAAAAGAAGAAGAAGAAGACTATAAACCTGGCTTACTGGAATGTTCGCACCCTCCTCGATGCACGAGACGGGATGGATATACCTCGAAGACGAACTGCCCTCATTGAACATGAGCTCAGGAGGTACAACATCCATATTGGGGCACTCAGTGAGACTCGGTTCTCAGGTGAGAACTCACTCATAGAAATTGGTGAGGGCTACACTGAAAGGGTTTCCCAGAGAATGAGCAAAGACTCCATGGAGTTGCCGCGGAAAATCCTACTGGACCCTCCGCACCCTGCCCACCACGTTTTCCAGCTACTCCCCTCAGGCAGGCGTTACCGATCCATGCACACCAAATCCGGCAGACATTTAAACAGCTTCTTCCCCCAAGACATTAACTCTCTAAACAGTAACCCAAATAGAACTGTATTGTGCCTCCATTTTTTGATGATACTAGTGCAGCGTGTTCTACCGCAGACAAATTCCTTGCGTGTTCTACATACTTGGCAATAAAGATGATTCTGATTCTGATTGCTGTGAAAAGCAGCTTACTTAGTAACATCCCTGATTCCCCCTCAAGGCATCAGTGAATGGCTCCTGAGTTGGCATATTCCCCTGGTGAAAGGTCGCTTCGTTACTCTAATTAGTGCCTATGCTCCCACCTTGGATGCTGATAACAATTTCAAAGATGCCTTCTATGATAAACTTCTGATGGGCGACTTCAATGCCCCAGTAGGTACTGATGCCAGGCTCTGGAAACAAGTAATTGGAAGGCATGGGACGAGGAAAATAAACAGCAACAGCATCTGACTCCTCACTCTGTGCTCTGAGCATCACCTGCTTGTAACCAACACCATCTTTCAGCTGAAAAAGAAGTACCTCACATCCTGGATGCACCCCAGGTCCAAACATTGGCCCTTACTGGACGACATCATCACAAGGCAACAAGTCCAAAATGACATCTGCATTACGCGGGCCATGCATAGGACTGAATGTTGGAATGATCATCGACTAATCAAGTCCAGCCTCAAGCTCAGAATTCAACCTCCTCATAAGAAACAGCAACCTCGAAGGTGTGTGACAACTCCACGGCCCTAGACTCCCCAGAATGTGTAGCCAGCCTGGACAAGGACAGTAGTAATGGTGACCATGATGTGGAGAGCAGGTGGGGAAAATTGAGGACAATTCATCAAACTGCCTCTGAGACCATCGGCTTTACACAGAAACAATGCCAAGACTGGTTCGATAACAGCTCAGCTGTCATCCAGGAGCTTCTGCAAGCCAAGCGCAAAGCCCAGACCACACTTCTCTCCAACCCTCACTCTCCACTTCTCCTCTCTTACTACAAGGCCATGCGTGGTGAAACACGGAAACAGCTGAGGATTATGGAAAACAAGTGGTGGCTCAGCAGGGCCCATGATGCTGCAAAATCCCTGCATGGTCCACAAAAACAACGTATTGTCCTAGTCAGATCTGCAGATGGTTCTGTGCTACTGAAGAACAATCAACGAATACTTGAGCGCTGGACAGAGCACTTTGACTCCCTGCTCAACCAAGTATACCCTTCAGACCCATCTGTCCTTGACTCCTTCCTAGAGCTTCCATCAGTTCTCTCCCTTATGAACCTCCTCAGTTCACAGAGGTCCTCTCTGCAATCCGGAGCCTTAAAAACAACAAAAGCCATGGTCCTGATGGACTTCCAGCTGAGGTTCTCAAGAATGGCGGTTACCTTCTAATATGGCAGCTATACCACCTCATCAGGTCAAACGGGACACTTCCTCAGGAATGGAAAGACAGCAACATTGTCACCATTTATAAAAGGAAGGGGGATAAGTCAGTTTTAGGCAACAGCCGTGGCATCTCCCTGCTCTCTGTTGCTGGCAAGATTCTTGAGAAAATAATGCTGTTCCGTCTTATATCGCACATTACCGAAGACATCCTCCCAGAGACACAATGCGGTTTCAGAAAGGTCCGAAGCACTTGGATTGCGTACTCATGCGTTCGAAAACAACCATTTAAGGGACAACAGACACCTCCTGACATAGTTGTGTCCATAATTTGTAAAATGGCTTCAAATGACTTTTACTCACCACATTTTACAAAGATTCCACCGCATATAGCTATATTTTTATAGTTTGAAATTCGTGCTGAATATAAGGGGGCTTGTTTTTGAGTTGATGAAGATGCCAGAAGTAACGAAGCGACAAAGGGATACACAGGAGATTTCAAGTGCATTTTTGTTACTTTTTTTAGTCTGAAAACACTGTGTTGAGCGTGAAATTAGAAAGAAAACTACATAAATAATGTGATGGCGAATCATTGTGTGGCAGTCAATTGTGGTAACATGCTTTCCTCTTCAGAACTATTTGAATCATATTCATAACTGGATGAGGAACAAGAAAGCATCTTCTCCGAATCTGAACTCTCTGAAGCCATTGTTTTGATTCTGGAGCAAGGCACTTTGTAGACCAGGATCGCAGGATTTGCTCTGAAGTTTCCCAATGTAACATCACGAACATGGCGGCAGAACTCCTGGATCTCTCCAAGTTGGAGATCGCCAGTGGCAGTTTTGGGCAACTTTAAGTAATTTTTATTGATGTTTTGCATTTGACTAAAAATATGAGCCTGCGTATTTTTGGTATTTTTGATGCTGTCAAAAGCTTTCTGATGTCAGTTAGGCACACCAAAAAATGGTGTCTGTTGTCCTTTAAGAATACCAACAAAAGTTGCAGTCTATCAGGCAGTGTGTGTGTGTCCACACTGCTATATGGCTCAGAAGCCTGGACTCTATATCGGTGCCATGTCAGATGATGCCTTGATGGATTCCACATTAGGTGCCAATGCATCAGAGGCATGACCTGGCAGGATCGTGTCCCACAAACTGACATCCTTCAAAGCACTTCCCTATCGAGGCCACACTAGCATCAAGGCAACTCTGGCGGGTTGGACATGTCTTCCGAATGCCTGGCTGCCGTTTGCCTTGACAGATGCTTTATGGACAACTCTTGTCAGCAAATAGGAAGCCTGGTGGTCCAAAGCAGCGATACAAAGACCAGCTTAAACAGAGTCTCAAGAGGTGCAACATCAAGCCCAGCAATCTGGAGTCTGCTGCAACTAACAGGCCACTCTGGCCAACCTTATGCCATGAAGGGGTGACACACCTGGAAGATCAACGCACCCAGTGGAGGATTAGTGCGGCGCCAGAAAATATACTTTTGTGCTGTTCCAGTGCCACCACGGCAACCTGATCCGGGCCTCACATGTCCTGAATGTGGCAGGATTTGTGGCTCCAGAATCGGGCTTAATAGTCACCTACAATGGCATCGTCGCCAGCAACGATAACCCCTTTCCAATACACCACAGGAGAAGGAAGCTGTAGTGGAGGATTGGTGCGGCGCCAGAAAATATAATTTTGTGCTATTCCAGTGCCGCCACGGCAACTTGATCCGGGCCTCACATGTCCTGAATGTGGCAGGATTTGTGGCTCCAGAATCGCGCTTAATAGTCACCGACAGTGGCATCGTCTGCAGCAACGATAACCCCTTTCCAATACACCACAAGAGAAGGAAGCTGCATCATCTTCCACTCCGATGGACTGCCAAGGAGGTTAACCCCACTCCCTCTATAATTTCCACATTATTGATAGACTCAAAATGACTTTAAACGGTTCAGCTTCTTGTCTGTAGACCAGTGGTGCAGCCATGTTGACCCAAACATTAGGTACACCCCAGATTTTTGTCTGCAGGGGGATTCTATGGATAGCCCACATTCATCATGGTTGATCATGATTACAAATAAAGAGAAACATCAAACTCTTTAAGCTGATGACCAATAAAGACTAATAAAGGTTTTCTTCTAATATCTTACTCCAGATTCTCAATAGGGCGGCCATATAGGCCAAAACATTACAAGTACAACCCGGAATCTTGTGAGCAGGCCTCCCTAGTAGGGCCGAGAAGACTTTGGATTCGCCTTGAACGTACTGTACGTGTATATGTGTGTGTTGCAACTTAGTCTTTTTGTCACTATGTCAGCAGGGGATATACTGGCGGTTCCCGACTCATGCCTTTCTGCTTCGACTGCCCTTTCTATTTAGCATTGATGAAAACAAAAACACGAGGCCATCATCGTTGTTCCAAAAAATAATCATAATACTTTTGCTTTATTTCCTCTTGAGCACAAGACTTTATCAAAAATAAAAATAAAAACATAACTTCTACACACAGGATCACAAATGGAGCCCAGCTACATTAACTCATTCACTGCCAGACATGTGCAAAGATGTGTTCACTCCGAAAGCGTGGCCGCAAAGCCTGCTTGGAATTGTGACTAAAATGCTTGCCACTCTCTCCTCCATTAAAACCCCGAAAAGAAGGCCTGCCTCCCCCGTATTCTTCGCGGGATGATCGGAAGCTGCTTTTTATTGGAGGAAAGTGCAACTGTTGCTCCCTTGCGGTAGGGAAAAACATTATCTCCAGTTCTGAAAGTCACACACATGATGGGATGGGACTTGATCTTTACTCTCCCGCAAAAGAAAACAAAACAAAAAAAAAGTGAAACCCGAACAAACTCAGGAATGGCGTTCCACAACATACAGTAAAGTCTCGTTATATCGATATTCAAGGGAGTCCGAAAAAATATCGATATAACCGGGACTATCGATATATCCGACCCTGTTTGCATGTAATTTTCTCCGTGCGTGCATAGAAATAGTATCGATATAACCGGGATTATCGATATATCCGATATCGATATAACGAGACTTTACTGTATTTTCAATTCCCCAATAAATGTGTGAATGGCAGCAAATGAGTTAAGATTGTAAAATAAATTTCCTTTAAGTAAAACGGTAATAAAATAAAACCCATTGACCCTTTTCAAAATGTAATTTCACAATGGTGAACAAATAGCTAAATATATAATTTAACCAAAGTTTTCCCATGGCTCTAACAGCGCGAAAACACGTATAAGGGTATCATTCAGTGAAGTCAGAGGATGGCCCCAATTTCTGGATTGCGTCGTTTTCGTAGCATGTGTATTCCATGGAGATCTATTTTGAAAATGTCACACTTTGATTGTGACGTTACTGTAACATGCGTAATGGAAGTTATCGCCAATGATGATTGGGATTTTGCCAGTAAGGAAGTTCTTGCATTGGCTTTTGAATTAATACAGCACAAACAATTTACAATACTGTGCTGTTAACTAAATGCTTTGGAGACATTTTTTCTTAAAATGCAAGAGGAAACTGGCCGTATTCAAAATGTCAGATAATTTAAGCATGGCAGGAACTATGGAATATCTCCAATGTCACCTTATTTTCAATTTGCTGATTTTCATACATTATGTCTTGTACGTCATGGCAGTGTAACGTATGGTGTAAGAAAAGCACGAATTTGGTTAACTGTCCCAAAGACATAACAAAAACAAAAGAAGGAGACCTATCTCGTTTTTCTATTCATGTACTTACTCCCAACATGTTCAGTCGTGAGCACGGTACTCTGACTAAAATCATTTTATTTCATTATTATTTTTAAAGACAATTTAATAAATACATGGACCTCCAAAGTAGACTCCACACTTCACTGACAATTTGAGTAATTTCTGGATCAACTATGCGAGTTGAATTAACATTCACATTGTGATAGACCTTTTAAATGAATGTCTATGGAATTCACCTGCCTCAAGAAAACTCCATGACCCAGGAATTAGGGTCACCCCAAAACATCATTGAATCATACCTCATTGGTATTGCGCACAAAATTCCGTTGCATATGGTGCATGTGTCACAAGTCTGGAAGGGAGAATGAGTGTACCTTGAATGTGTACAAGGCAGATATGTTGAAAATAAATAAATAACCACCGTAAAAAAAAAAAAAAAAAAAAAAAAAAAATAATAATAATAATAATAGTACACTTTATTTTTAATCGCCTTTCACATCTCTCAAGGACAGGAGAATATGGCGCTTGACTGAAGAAAAAAAACCTTTAGCTTTGCTTACCTACTGATCCCTGATGCACACCTGCTTTATGCTGCTTGTGAATAAAGGTAGGGTGGAATTCCTGAGCAATAACCTAAATGAAAGAAGAATAAACAATAATCAATCTTACATTAATTGAGACCTAATTGAATGTGCACTTACCTTTGGTGTGAGGAACCTTTGGATTCTGCAAGATAGGAAAGGTTTGTCTAGTATGGTGCGGACTGAAGGTCTTTCTCTGGGGTTGTGTTTAAAAAGTTGTGCCAAAAGGGAACGCAGTTCTTGCGAGTATTGAAGAGACACTGGATGATATGAGCCACGGATGATCTTCAGGACAAGGTTCTTCATATTTCCAGCCTCAAACTGAGCAGATGCAGATTCAAAACTTTGTAAAATATTCACAAGCATAATGTATACCCTTGTTCCCCCTCACATGCTGCCTTTGTGCAATATACTGTACTGCATATGCGGATATACAAAACGATTGGTAACCTTCTGTCCATGAAAAAAAACACAAAGTAGTCACAACAAAATGTGACAAAAGCAATAAGTGAAAAAAAATATTGTGAAAATCGGTTATTGCTTTTGAAACGTGGTTTATCTGAATTCAGTCCAATATGGCGGTCAAGTAGGCCGCTGTCGGCAAGTAATAATACCATGACGCCATGACGCTTGGTAAATCTCAAATAAGATTTAAAATTCTCATATGTCATAAATAAGATATGTATTGTACGCAAGGAGGAAACTGTGCTTGGGGGTTGCACCTTTTCTGCAGCACTGAGAATGAGACAATGAGAAAAAAGGAGCGTCAGCACAAAGCGCCGATGCGTATGTGGAACTGGAAGTCGCGGCTTGGAATTCAAGCAGATTTATTTTCTGTATTTGTATGTCAATGAAATTTTGCTTTGGCGCAGTTTTATTTGAAAAATGTTTGCTCGTGAGAAATTCATGACCCCATGTAACTCAATGGCTAAGGGTGACTTTGGTTCCTCACGCACCAAGTCAAATAAAAGATGAAGAGGTTATATCAATCCATAACAAGGAAGATTTATAACGTTGGGGATGGAGGGTCAATGTGGAAATACTAAACACACTTTGGAAACAAAATGTGGAAGTGGAAGTGGATAGGATGTAATATTTGTAGATTAAGAGTGGACACCCCAGTGGTCAAACTCATCGTGTATCAGCCTCACAGTGCAGAAGTACAGGGTTTGATTCTGGCTGCGGCCTCCCTGCATGTTCTCTCTGTGCTGTGTGGGTTTGCTCCAGGTACTGCGATTTCCTCCCACATTCCAAAAAGGTTAGGTTGGTAGAAAATTGTCCCTTGGTGGGTGTGAGCGTGTATGGTTGTTCGTCTCTGTGTGGGGTGTGGTTGGCTGGCAACCGGTTCAGGGTGTGCTCCGCCTACTGCACAAAGACAGCTCGGATGGCCTCTAGCACACCCCACAACCATTGTGAGAATTCGCTGATCTGAAGATGGATAGTTGGATGGATGGATGAATTCATTGCAATGAATCTATGGAATGTGGGACGGCAAAGAGTTAGGTACCATGTAAAATTGCATTATGTTTCTCTATCTTAGTAGAGTGAGTAAAGTTAGATACTAATTGAAGGTTTCATCAGATTAATCAGAGTCAGATACTGTACAAGCATACATTGCATGTATTTATTTATCACACGTCTTTGCTACGTGCATTATTGCCCATGCCATTATTGCGACTTGACACCATTTAAATCGGCAAACTGACTGATTTTAAGTCTGTAAGAACATACCTTTGTCAAATATGCCCCTTTAGTCAGTTACATTATTGTCAGGCAACACTGTACCATAATTTTTGGCTAAGCCCGGTTTTCATTAGTTTTTTTTAAACAATTTTGTTTAACCCAAGTTTCAAAAGCAAGGCACTGTTTTTCAGATTATAGTTATTTCTGTGACCACTGTAGGTTTTTGTGTCATTGACAGAGGTAGTACCAATTTTGTCCATGTACAAATACATATTAACTCTGCCAGAATACTTACGGCATGCTTCAGGGTGCACATTTCATATAGGACGCAGCCCAAAGCCCAAATATCACTATCAATGTGGGAAAAAAAGAGAGAGGGGATAAGGATGACACAAAGTCCTAGAAACAAATATAGGGAACCGTATTTTCTGGTGTATAAGGCGCAGGCCTTCATTTTCTTCAAAAGGTGACTAGGGATATATAAAACGTAATCCCAGCCTCAACTGTAGTACCTCATAATGTGGTGTGCTTTATGGAAAAGGTTTGAAAATACACCATTCATTGGGGGTACACCCTATGGTCCGGTGCGCCTTTTACACTAGAAAATACGGTAGGTTGATAAGCGTTCAGTAAATGTAGCAAATTGAAATTGCCATGTCTTCCATTCTTGCTGATTTTATGGAAAAAAAGGGGAGATCTGCCTAAATGACGCTCGTGTTACATAACCCAAATACATCCCAAATACAGACTCACTGACCTGCTAAACCATAATGCCAACCACAGCAGTCATTCCTCTCATTCAGTCTTCCGCAACTACAGTCAAATTGTCAGTGAAGTGTATCTGAACAGGTACAAAACCTGAACTTCACTGCTTCCCTATTCTACTTGCGCTCACTTCCCCAACACACCGACACAGATCTAGAAATCATTTCCCCAACACTTCACCACTATAGATCTAAAGTTCTCGAAATAATTGACTATGTTTGCATGAAGTAAATAATCGGCTTAGCATCAAAATTCTTGTTTCTGAAACATTCCGGATAACTCCTTTACATGTGTGAGCCGACAAAATTCCTCCATCCATCCATCCATCCATCTTCTGCCGCTTATCCGGGGTCGGGTCGCGGGGCAGCAGCTTCAGTAGGGAAGCCCAGATTTCCCTCTCCCCAGCCACTTCTTCTAGCTCGTCCTGGCGGATCCCGAGGCGTTCCCATGCCAGCTGGGAGACATAGTCTCTCCAGCGTGTTCTGGGTCGAACCCGGGGTCTCCTGCCAGTGGGGCATGCCCGGAACACCTCACGAGGGAGGCGTCCCGGGGGCATCCTAATCAGATGCCCGAGCCACCTCATCTGGCTCCTCTCGATGTGGAGGAGAAGCGGCTCGACTCTGAGCCCCTCCCGGATGACCGATCTTCTCACCTTATCTCTAAGGGAGAGCCCGGACACCCGACGGAGAAAGCTCATTTCGGCCGCTTGCATCCGGGATCTCGTTCTTACGGACACAACCCATAGCTCGTGACCATAGATGAGGGTTGGGACGTAGATCGACCGGTAGATTGAGAGCTTTGCTTTTTGGCTCAGCTCCTTCTTCACCACGAGAGATCGGTACAAAGTCCGCATCACGGCAGACGCCGCACCGATCCGCCTGTCGACCTCTCGATCCCTTACACCCTCACTCGTGAACAAGACACCCAGATACTTAAACTCCTCCACTTGAGGCAAAATCTCCTCAAAATTCCTCTCATATAGAATTATGATCAATTGGAATATTCTGATCTAAGCAGGTGATGTATCAATACCATGATGCAAATCGATGACATTTGCATTTGTTACCTTCTCTCGACAGTATCACATTACATTCATATTTACCGCAGGTAAAAAGCAGTTATTTCCTCCATACTCCATCAACGTGGTTTTGTGCCATCTCAGTTTCGCCATGTTGATTTACAAACTCAATTCTACTCAAGTTGGGAAATTGTGTTAAACAGAATACAACGACTTTCAAATCATATACAACATATATTTAATTGAATAGGCTACAAAGACAAGATGGGCAGCATATTGGTCGACTGATTAGCCAGTCTAACCAATCATAGTTTGCGAAAACTGACGTTTTTTGATGCGACAGGGCCCGCAGAACTTATTGTGAAGGCGTCCAGGTAGATTTCTGTCCCTGGTAACAAATGGTGGCTGAAATGTGATTAGTTAAATGCATAAATATGAAAACACACATCTGGAAGCAGCACAAGAGGGGAAACATTTGATGAAAAGGTTTCTTCAGCCGTCATCTGTACTTCTTGGAAGGTGTCGGACGTTTCGCTTCTCATGCAAGAGGCTTTGTCAGCGCACTAAAATTTTACTGATAGCTCTGTCCATGTATATAATCCCAAAAGTAAGTATTGGTTAGTGTGCGTGGCCTTCCCCATGACTTGTGTTTTTAGCACTCTGTCCTCTTTTATAATTACTTTGCAATCCAAAAAGGCTAATTGGTTCTCCTTAATGTCCTCACGAGTAAATTTAATATTTATGTCCACAAAGTTGAGGTGATCTTTGTAGGATTGAACTTCTGTCGTACAACCATATGTGTGCAATTATACAGAATGTTTCTAAGTGCTTTAAAATGTCAGCTGCTGTGGACCATCGCTCAATGACAATTGTTCAACTACTGTATGTACAGAGCTGGAGGTAAAAAATCCCTGTGGTAATATTGTTCTACAAGGGGCAATTAGTATGGCATTAGAGCAAGTGAGCCCCCGAGGATCAGAATCAGAATCAGAATCAGAATACCTTTATTCGTCCCGCAATGGGGAAATTTGCAGTCCACAGCAGCAATTGAAGAGGGATGGGGTTGGGGTGGGAGTGAAAGGATAGAAAACAAGATATTCTAAGCATAACAAAATAAAATAAAATAAATAAAAATAAATAAATAAAAATAAAATAAAATCGCCAAAAGTGAACCATTTGGGTGGAAGGCCTCATTGCTTCGATAAGGCCTCATATTCCCATCTCTAGTTTTCTAATAATTTGGAGAGGAGTTAACAACTCAAACAAAAGTGAAAACCTTATCTTGAATGAATTATAGTTCAATGTTAAAGAAAAAAATCTGTGACTGTGACTGACAAAAATGAATAAATACTCAAAGGAGGTCCGTTACCTTTTGTTGTTGTACGGTTTATTTTCACAGATCTCTGGTGAAAGGTAATAAGGGGTTCCAATGCATGTTCTTGCAAGTTCTACCGAGCTGAAAAAAAGAAAAGATAAAGAGCCTTTGAAATGCTTGAAATGATTTCCAAATAACATTTTAACTTTCCTTGATGGCACTGAATGTATACCTGTTCAGCACCCTTGCAATTCCAAAGTCCCCAAGTTGCACAGTGCCATCTTTTGTCAAAAATATGTTCTAGAAAAAGACAGTACGAATACAATTATAATATTTAGTAGCATCAACGAAGAAAGCGAAAAGTTCAGAGAAAAAGATGGCACCTGTGACTTGATGTCCCTATGAAGGATTTTTCTATCATGGATGTGCTTGAGTGCTAAGCAAATCTGCACAAACCAATCAAAGATCTATAGGGAAAGAACTTTTAAGGATCAATGTATTCAAAGTGATATATTTAATCATCTGTTTTGCTTCACATTTTGCACATGTTAATGTGGAATAACAATTGATCTGTCCTGAAGATTCATGAGCAGTATTCATATTTTGTAACTTACTTGCTCCTCTGTGAAAAGTATTCCTCTCTGAGAATTAATCTTCTTAAAGAGATCTCCACCCTCACAGTAGTCCATCACAATATACAAACAGCCCCCCTCTATAATGTTAAATGTCAGGTGAATAAATATTAAATAATAATTGTAATTTATGACACAATCATTTCACATTAACAGCTAATTGTAGCATACCTTCAAAAGACTCCTTGTACTGGACAATATTTGGATGACTCATATTTGCAAGAACTGCAACTTCTTTCCGAGATTCTTGTCTCTCTTTCGCTGACATCTGGTAATACATAATATAGATCAATATTCAAGCTGTAAAGTGTAATAATAATAAAAACAATAATACATTTCATTTATAAGCGCCTTTCAAAACTCTCAAGGACACTTTACAGTCACAGAATATTTTTCTGTATATTAACATTTAACTTGGTAACCTGATGAATATCATTTCTTACCCCGGATATGCTGACCTCCTTGATGACATATTGGTGCCCATCGTTTTTGGCTTTGACAAGGACAGCCTTTCCAAATGAACCCTCCCCAATTTGTTTTACTTTATCATACTTGTCCATGTTAATGGAGAAAGTGGCATGTCATAGGTCTGCAAAAAAACGAAGTAAATTGTGAAGTTAGGTACGGTTTCCAAAGGCATCGTCAAGAAGGAAAATTGTGTGGTTCAGTGCTGCTAATCTGAATTTTGGTCAGGTTTTGCTCTGCAAACAAAACAATGACTTCTCTAAAATACAAATGAAAGATGTCAAGTGATAGCAAGACAGCTACGAGTAAGCAGACGAAGATGGAGGAAACAACAGCAGAAGAACGCAAGAAAAAAACATGTAAAATGTACATCTGTTAAACGGGGTTACAAGGTAGTTGTGCGAATCATGTCTGTCTTACCATTAACTATTCTATCGAGCTGACATCGCCTCTGTTGTTCTACTGCAACGCTTGAATTCTCCCCTGCGGCGATTAAAAAACTTCGTTCTTATTGGCCGCGGTCAAATTTGGCGATATACTACTGGCACACATGACTGTCCGTCATATTTGAAGGTAAATAACACATTGGTTCCCACCCACACAACATGGCGGTTTTTGTCAACACTCTCCATAGCAACCAAAGGCCATATTGGGAAGCTCGTGTGCACATTTCCAATACGTGGCAACCAAATAATACCGGCGCTGCCCGCTGGGCTCCGTCAAGTGGGGGACCGTTTGACCTCCAAGAACATGCTTTTTTTTTGAATGTTTGTACTGTTGTAGAATAAAGTGAAATTACAACTACACTACGTTAGGGGGCAGTGATACATTGGCAGATTACACAGGGATACGAAGATGTGATATGCGTGACGGGATCAGTATGTGTTCTGCCCTGTCGCCCTTATATCGTATTTTCCAACTCGGTATAGGCAAAACTACGCCCACTTAAAAAACAACTCAGGGTTGATAGGGAGAATCAAACATTCACGTGACAATCGGGCATGTGTGCGTTTACGTGTGTTGGTTAACACGTCAGATACTGGTGGGGCATTCCATGACCTGGCAGATTTGAGCGAACACTTGGTCAGGTGACCTCTCGGCATCAATCTACAAAATAAAACGTCATATCAGAAGTCACTTAGATATTATATTAATAATACATTTCATTTGTGCCTGTTCTGTAGCCGCAGAGGGACATATGTCTTCTTGTGCCGGTCCCAAGCCCGGATAAATACAGGGGGTTGTGTCAGGAAGGACATCCGACGTAAAAGCGTGGCCAAAACAAACATGCGAATCAAACCTCTAAAAATGGAGGACACTGATTTGCTGTGGTGACCCCTTGAGGGGAAAAGCCGAAAGGAAAAGAAGAAGACACGGGGAGCATTCGGAGAGAGGCTGTGAGAGACGGAGAAAAAGAGAGAAACAAATGTCTCCGGAGTCATGAGAGCTCAGAGGAATAAATATGATGAAACCCATATAGTGCTTGGCTTCACCTCGCTGTGACCAAGGCGGAACACGAGAATAGACCGCAGTGCTTGCCGTTTCTAAAAACGTTGGCAGTAGTGATGTGTCGTTCCCGAACGACCCGCTTCTTCCTAACAAAGAGCTGGAAATTGGAGCCGATTTTTTTGTCCTCCCTTTTTTGTATTCCCCGCCCCCAGTCTTCGGTTAAAGCTGCACATGATTGGTCGATATCCGTGGTAGGGGAGGGAGGGGAGAATTACAGACACACGCAGCAGTGACGAGAAAGGGGGAGGGGGACGTCGACAGGCGGACAAATGTTATCACAGTATGCTGTTATTATGATTCAATTATTGTATTTTTTACTTGTTGGTATGATAGCATTATTAATATCAAAAGAAAATCAGTGACAGCTGCTCATCAGACCAGAGTAACCACAGGAAAATGAAAGTTAGTGGATGCTCTCTGTGCACTTATAAAACAAGCCATATAAATAACAATATTTGATGTACACGAGTAATTCGTTTTTCACATAATTTTACATGATATTTGGAAGTTAGTTAATTTAAGCAAAACAAAAGACAAAACAAAAAACAAACAAAGAAACTGAGGAGCCATTAGGGAGCCCAAGAACCGAATCTTTTTAGAGAGGCCAGCTAAAAGAACTGGCTCTCTGAAAAGAGCCGGAATTCCCATCACTAGTTGGCAGTGGAGAGCAGAGCAGTAAAATACATTAACGCGTCACTTGATGACATTACGCCCAATCCCGGTGATAACCTGTTTGGGGTTTTTTTTTTCAGCGGAATATTGCGAACAATCATCCCGCTTTGTGAATGCAACTTGTGGCCATTAATCCAGACACCATCTTTGATTAAAAAGTAATCACAAATTATTTTACATATTTTTGTTTTGTAGGTTTTGTTTAATGTTGTCATCCTGAGTTAATGTTAGTGATCGGTTTGAATGCATTATTATTTATTGATTTTCTGTAGTTTTTTTTTCAGTATCATATCATTTGATAAGGATTTACTTTGGTACTTTTGAACCTACAGTAAACACACCCCCTGCTGTAAGCCTGCTGGGTGAGAGGCATGGTCCTTGTGTCCGCCACACAGCCCCCCAGCTCCATGAACACCCAGAAGTACAATCAAAATGAAAACTTCACAGGGGGCTTTACCAGCCTGTCACAGCGACTACGCAGTCCATCTTTCGGTGGCGCAAGTGAACTTAGTGGGGGAACGACACTCAACACTGGCATGAGGTGATATCGGATGACGTGCCAAAACGCGTGTCCGAGGACGACAGAAAAGCGCGAGCAATATCTTCAGAGGTCGTAGAAGACAGGGCAACTGCTTCTGGCCATCTAGTGGTCCGATCGACCATAATATCCGAATATAATATATAAGTACAGTAAAGTCTCGTTATATCGATATTCAAGGGAGTCCGAAAAAATATCGATATAACCGGGACTATCGATATATCCGACCCTGTTTGCATGTAATTTTCTCCGTGCGTGCATACAAATAGTATCGATATAACCGGGACTATCGATATATCCGATATCGATATAACGAGACTTTACTGTACATCAAAATTTCCAAATATAAGGTATACCACATTATAAGCCGCTACAGTAGAGGCTTGGGCTACACACTACTTCTTCTGTGTCATGATCTGGTTGGCGACCAACGGGTGGCGCTGTCGGCCCGACCTGCACCTGCACAGGTGCTGGTCGTCCCGTTCCTTGGCGGACTGCCACGTTCGGATTGGCGACCAATGGGTAGCGCTGTCAGCCCTGCCTGCTGCCTCGCAGGTGCTGGTCGTTGCCAATCTGTGACACTCAAAAGGCCACCCGGCACGACCATTCGGTGTCGGGTAATTGTTGAACGCATTGTATGCTGTTGTATGCAATTGTATGCATTGTGTGCGGTGCATGTGTTTGTTTAATATTGGTGGACTTTTAATCTTGGTTTTCTTTTGATACTTTATATGTTTTTCCATTCAGAAGATTTTGATGTTTTAGATTTTGTTCCTGCTGACTTTATTTTAATACAATTTGTGAAATACAACCTGCTGCTTTCTCCTGCCTGCTTATTTAGGATCCACAACCATCACCACCTCGCAAACCGCGACAAAAAAAAAGACCCACGCAAGATGGTCGAGTCAGTTACCGTCCGACAGCGTGACCCGCAGTGCAGCTTTAAGCAACAGGTGAAAACGTTTGCAAAACCCGTTAGCCTGTTTATTGCATTCCATACCTGCCCACTCAAGGACTGCACCATGGCCGACCAGAGCTCGGACACAAACTGGGGGCCCGTCTATAAGGTGCAGGTGAACTTAGTCGGGCAGGCGGCCAAGGTGAGACACGAGTGGGGGAACGACACTCAACACTGGCATGAGGTGATATCGGATGGCATGCCGAAACGCGTGTCCGAGGATGACAGAAAAGCGCGGGCAATATCTTCAGAGGTCGTAGAAGACCGGGCAACTGCTTCTGGCCAGCTAGTGGTCCGATCGACCATAATGAGGAGATTTGTGCAACCCTGGGAAGGAAGCAGGAGCCCGACCAGATCCACATGGATGTGATCAAATCTCCTGGCCAAAATTGGAAATGTTTCAAGGTTCGCCTGGGTGTGCCTGAGAACTTTGGCGCGCTTACATTCCACGCATGCAGCTGCCCACCTGTTGACATCCCTTCGTAAACCGGGCCAGACAAACTGGCCCCAAGCAGCTTGACTGACGCCTGAACGCCAGGGTGTGAGAGGGAAGGAATTGAATAAAAAAATTTGCAACGCCGTTCCAGTAGAACCACGGGACAAGTGCGACCCGTAGACACATCACACAGAAGATCGGGTCCCCCTTCACGCATTGCTACCTCCTCAAGCTTAAGGGGCGTCCATGCCGTCATGACTTTGTGGATGTCCGAATCCTCATATTGGCCAGTGGTCATTTCTGAAAAATCAACCCCGACTTAGACTGGACATATACAGTAAAGTCTCGTTATATCGATATTCAAGGGAGTCCGAAAAAATATCGATATAACCGGGACTATCGATATATCCGACCCTGTTTGCATGTAATTTTCTCCGTGCGTGCATACAAATAGTATCGATATAACCGGGACTATCGATATATCCGATATCGATATAACGAGACTTTACTGTAGTTGCATGTGATAAGCAATTTACCCACTAAGCTGCGCGTGTGCGCAATCGCGCACAGCTTGCACATACTCAGCACATACTCAGCACACAAGAACATCTATGCAGCGCACATTTTGCAATGTAACTCAATGATTGACAGGTGTCCAGCCAATAATGGCGAACAATTTACGTACGTGACGCAGCCAATCGGAGCAGAACGGTGCGAATGTGCCCTGCCCATATGCGCCGTGATACTTGTGGTGTGATTGTTGACAAGATCAGTGGCGCTGGGCGAGGACGTCAGCAGGAGGCGCCAAGGACCAGCAGGGGTAGTGACTGGGAAGAAGCACGGCATTGGAGGCGAAATAAAGAGTTACCCACGTTAACGCACAGCTGGACTCACGTGTGCCTTATTTGACAACACGACATGGTGTCAGAAGTCCTGTAGTTGACGTGGTGTGCGCGAAGAGGATATTTTGGAAACGCGGCGGAGAGAAAAAGGCAACATGAGCGACGTAGAGGATGGAACATCGGCACGGGCTAATGGAGCCATGGCGCGAGGTGCACAGCAGGCTGCGGGACCAGTCGTCACCGCGGGGCCGTGCGCCACGTTCAACATCCAGCCGCCAGAACCCTTTGACTTCTCAAAACCGCAGGAGTGGGAAAAATGGATCAGGAGATTTGAAATATTTCGCCTGGCAAGTAACCTTAAAGCGAGTTCTGAAGAAAATCAAGTAAACACACTTATTTACTGCATGGGTGACGAGGCTGATGATATTTTACGCGGGTTGAATCTGACGGAGGTTCAACGGTGCACGTATCAAGAAGTGCGGAGGGGACTCCAAGACTTCTTCGTTGTGAAGAAAAATGTCATCTTTGAGCGTGCAATATTCAACATGCGCTATCAAAAGGAAGGGGAGAGTGTGGATTCGTTTGTCACTGCACTGTATGCCCTGGCAGAGCATTGTAGCTATGGGACGCTACGCAATGAACTGATCAGAGACAGAATTGTAGTCGGACTACGGGACAAGGGATTGTCCGAACGATTGCAGTTGGATGCGGATCTGACCCTTGAAAAAGCCATAAGAATAGCACGGCAAAGTGAGGAGGTGAAGAGGCAACAGCCTTATCTGCGGGGGGACACCAACTCAGAGGCAAGTGGCGCCGAATCTGTTGACAGAGTGTTCAAAAGCAAATTAAAGACGGCTAAAAACTCACCCAACTATGCCAATAGCCAGACAAACAAGCCCCACAGTACTCACTTTAGAAAGGAAAGGGGGGCACAGTCAGTGTGCCAGAAATGCGGCAGCTCTCCTTCTCATCCAAAATTTGATTGTCCGGCCCATGAGGTGAAATGTCATGCTTGCGGGCGGAAGGGACATTTTCAGCGCGTATGTAAATTCAAATCGACGCATGAAATTACAGGAGATGAGGAAGACGAGGGGGAGGAAGCAGTTCTCCTTGGCAGTGTTGTGACAGACCGTGATCCGTGGATGGTCAAGATCGACATAAATCAGCGCAGTGTGATGTTTAAAATCGATACTGGCGCCGACGTCACTGTTCTGCCATACAAAGCATTCAAGGTCACGTATCAAAACAATCTCCCTAAACTCAAAAAGGCAACAAAACGACTCCTGGGACCAGGGAGCAGCCCTCTTGAGGTTGTGGGCGTCGCCAAGCTGCCGCTGAGAAAAGGTGAGAAGGAGGTGATGGAGGATGTTTACATCAGTCGTCATGTGTATACTGCCTTGCTGGGGAGATCTGTGAGCTGCAGGCTGGGGCTCGTCGCACGCCTAGGCAGCGTCACTATGCAGTCATTAAAAGACAACTACCCAAAAATATGCACTGGACTCGGAAAGATGCGGCAGCCGTACAACATCAAACTGAAACCAGGGTCTGAACCTTTCTCTTTAAAAACACCAAGGAGGATTCCATTGCCATTAATGGACAAAGTCAAGAAAGAGCTATCCCGCATGGAACGACTCGGAGTAATAAAAAGAATCGAGCAGCCAACAGACTGGTGCGCTGGCATCGTGGTAGTGCCCAAGAAATCAGGTGCTGTACGAATCTGTGTCGACCTCACCAAACTCAACGAGTCAGTCTGCAGAGAAAAGTATATCCTGCCATCAGTGGAGGAAACACTCGGCATGCTGGCTGGAGCCAGGGTTTTTAGTAAGCTGGATGCAAAAATGGGGTTCTGGCAAATACCCCTAACACCTAATTCCGCAAAGCTTACAACTTTCATCACGCCATTTGGACGCTATTATTTCAAGAGGCTACCTTTTGGGATAGCCTCCGCCCCTGAACACTTTCAAAACAGAATGGTAACAGAGGTTACAGAAGGGCTGGACGGTGTTGTTTGCCTCATGGATGATGTGCTCATATGGGGCCGAACGCAGGAGGAGCACGATGCCCGCCTGCATGCTACCTTGGAGAAAATCCAGGAGGCAGGCATCACTCTCAATGTGGAAAAATGTGAACTGTCAAAGTCAGAGGTGACATTTCTAGGCCATGTGATCTCAGACAGCGGCATCAGGCCAGACCCAGCTAAAACTGAGGCAGTAAGGATGATGCCGGAACCAACAAATCTAACAGAGTTGAGAAGTTTTCTCGGAATGATGAACCAACTGGGGAGGTTTGTGCCGGGGTTGGCAGATCGAGACAAGCCTCTCCGAGACCTCCTGTCCAAACGGAACTGCTGGGTGTGGGGCGTCGACCAGGCACGAGCCTTTCAAGATTTAAAAGACGCGCTGACGTCCACACCGGTGCTGGCCATGTTTGATCCCAAAGAAAGTAAAGTCTCTGCAGATGCGTCGTCATACGGGTTGGGCGGAGTTCTTCTCCAAAAGTGGGAGGAAGAATGGAGACCAATAGTTTACGTGTCACGCTCGCTCACATCTACGGAGCAGAGATATGCTCAAGTGGAGAAGGAGGCTCTGGGGCTGACCTGGGCCTGCGAGAGGTTTCGTAACTTTCTCATCGGGAAGCATTTCTTGATGGAGACGGACCACAAACCTCTCCTGAGTCTCCTGGGGTCCCAAGCCCTGGATACATTACCTCCACGGATACAACGCTTCAGAATGCGACTCATGCGCTACTCTTACTCCATCTCTCACGTCCCAGGAAAAAGCCTATTGACAGCTGACACACTGTCTCGAGCTCCAGTGGAGAAGGGGGTGACACCAGATGACGAAGAATTGCTCGAAGATACGAACATCTACGTCGACATGGTGATGGAGAACCTCCCGGCAACCACCAATTACCTCGAAAGGCTGAGAGAGCAGCTGCAGAGGGACAGCGTGTGTGCACGTGTGATGCAGTTGTGCAAAGAAGGCTGGCCTGAACAAGGTCCCAATGAACCGGCACTCAGGCTGTACAGAGCAGAGCAGGCATTCCTCACAGTCCACGACGGAATCCTACTGAAGGGACAGAGAATTGTCATACCTTCAACCATGAGAAATGATGTTCTCGTTAAACTGCATGAAGGTCACCAGGGCGTGGTAAAGTGTAGAGAACGAGCGCGGCGGGCGGTGTGGTGGCCTGGGCTAAGCCAACAGCTGAACGAGTTGGTTCTCAACTGCCGAACATGCTGCAAGGAGAGACTGAACCACAGAGAGCCAATGATTCCATCACCGTACCCAGGAAGACCATGGGAAAAGCGAGGAGCAGATTTGTTCATGCTCGGAAACAAGACCTACTTGCTGGTTGTAGACTACATGTCAAGGTATGTGGAAATAGCTCTGTTGGCCTCCACAAAATCGAACGAGGTAATCCGCCACCTCAAATCAATATATGCACGCCATGGGATCCCGGACCTTTTGGTTTCGGATGGAGGGCCTCAGTTCTCCGGAACAGTCTTCACAGAGTTTGCGGAGTCATATGGGTTCCGCCACATTACAAGTAGCCCACGATACCCTCAAGGCAATGCCGAGGCAGAACGTGCAGTTCAGACGATCAAAAGCCTCTTGAAAAAAGCAGATGACCCCTATCTGGCCTTGCTTGCGTACAGGGCTACCCCTCTTGAAAACGGGTACAGCCCCGCTCAGCTTCTAATGGGGAGGAGACTCCGCACGAGGGTTCCCATCCTTCCTGTCCTGCTTAACCCAGCCATCCCGACCGAGAAGCCATCATCCAGAAGGAAGATGAGAAGAGGACAAAAGATGCACAACGCTACAACACGCGACATCGTGCACAGAACCTTGTCAGACTCAACCCGGGACAGTGTGTGTGGATTAAGGACCAAGGAGCGGAAGGAGCCATCATCGAAAGACATGCTTCCCCACGATCATATCTGGTAGAGGGACCTCACGGGACCATCAGACGAAACCGGCGTCATCTAATCCCAATGAGGTCCTCGCCTGAGCAGAGTGGCTGTGATGCAGCGGAGCAGTCTTCGGGAAGCGATCCAGAAAGTCCATCAGCGGGACCACTACAGCACAATCTTCCAGAACCACCACCCACTCCTACTACCAAGACCAGGTTTGGGAGAGTCGTGGTGAAACCAACCAGGTTGGACTTGTGATTTTCTTTTTTTCACCCATTTTCCCCCTACTTTCAGGCTCTGCTTGCAGGGTTGTTCGTTAAAAAAAAAAAAAAAAAAAAAAAAAACGGGGGTGGGTGTATTTTGAATATTGAGATGTACTTGTACATGCTGTTCTGTTTGTCCATACAATGTTCAGCCCATTACAGAGCATAGAGGAAGATCAGTTAAGATGGACCATCAAGTTATTGTTCTCAAATGGATTGTCTCAAATATGTTTGTTTTTCCTATGCGATCCCTTGTCACAGTCTGAGGGACGAGCAGACCTTTCAACCACGAGGCAGAATAATCCTCAAGGTCTGTTGAATCATTGGTAGTCTATCCAATGATTCTAGAAAGGGGAGATGTGGTGTGATTGTTGACAAGATCAGTGGCGCTGGGCGAGGACGTCAGCAGGAGGCGCCAAGGACCAGCAGGGGTAGTGACTGGGAAGAAGCACGGCATTGGAGGCGAAATAAAGAGTTACCCACGTTAACGCACAGCTGGACTCACGTGTGCCTTATTTGACAACACGACAATACTGGCGTGAAACTGCTGTGTAGCCACACCATACTCATTAGTGATTGGAATTCCGGCTCTTCTCAGAGAGCCGGTTCTTTTGGCTCGGCTCAGAAGATCCGGCTCTTTTGGCTCCCAAATGGCTCCTCAGTTAGGAACCGGCTCTCTTTGTTCACTTCAGAGATCCGGCTCTAAGAACCGTCTCGCTCGCGAACGACACATCACTAGTACACATCTGATGTTGCTCACCGTGGTCCTCAGTGTGCTCAGGGAGCTTGCGTGTCTGTTCAGACACATGAAAAATTAGAGGGAACATTGGTGATAAGCAATTAGGCACAGGGTTACATTTTCTATCCACATGCTGAATGCCCGTTGTATACTCCTAAATGGCCACTAAGTGCCGTTCCTGATGGGCCGACCACGGTTCAGTCACCTTCGACAGAGCGAATGTAAATGGTCTATGATCCACATAGGCGGTGAAGCAGCGGCCCTTGAGTAGGAAACGAAAATGTTGCATCGCAAGATAGTGTTAACAACTCTGTTGAAAACACAATGCTTGCATTTGTTATCCTGCAGCTTATAACTAAAAAATGCTAGGGGCTGTCATATTTTCTCCACCAGCTGCTCAACCACCACCCCCACGACAATATCAGGCACATCAGCAGTCAAAGCTACTTGTCAAGCGGTTGAGATAAGGTGGACCAGAAGAGCTGCACTCGCGAGGGCGTTCTTACCCGGTTGAAAAGCCAGAGACCACTCATTTGCCTTCTTTTTTTCTCAAGGCACAGTAGAGGGGGTGCAGGAGGTGATCTGCGCGAGGAAGGAACCGGTTGTAAAAATTAACCATCCCCAAAAACCTCTGCAGAGCCATAACTATGGCTGGGCGGGGGAAATCCACACCTGCTTGCACTTTGGCGGGCAACGTGATGGCGCTCTGGGCAGAAATATGGTGCCCCAAGAAATCGATCTCGGGCAAACCAAGTTGACATTTCACAGGGTTAACGATAAGGCCGTGTGAATCAAGACGCTTGAAAACAAGGTGTTCCTCTGGTGAAGGGCTGGCAACTAGAATGTCGTCGTGACAGACAAACATAAAATCGAGGCAGCGCAATACAGAATCGCTAAATCTTTGAAAGGTCTGTGCTGGCCCCTTCAGTCCAAAAGGCATGCAAAGGAATTTAAAAAGCCCGAATGGGCTTATCACTGCAGGTTTTGGCACATCCTCCACCTGCACAGGAATCTGGTGATAACCACTGACTAAATCAACTTTGGAAAAGATTGTAGTGCCGGGCAAACGTGCGGAAAAATCTGTGCGGGATGCGTTAACGGTCATGCGTGGTTATACAGTATTGGAATGCATTTGCCTTTATTAGTCTCGCAGTGGAGAAATTTATTGTTAAGCCGACAAAAATCACCGCAAGGCCGCCTGGAACCGTCACTTTTGCTCCATTGTAGCAAACTCCTCTTTCGCAATGGCCAATTTTGCAGCGTCAAGGCGATGCGCGCGAGCAAAAACTGGCAAACCAACTTCTTTTCCTTTCGGCTTTTCCCTTCAAGGGGTCGCCACAGCAAATCAGTGTCCTCCATCTTTAGAGGTTTGATCCGCATGTTTGTTTTGGCCGAGCTTTTACGTCGGCTGCCCTCTGTATTTATCCGGGCTTGGGACCGGCACAAGAAGACTTATGTCCCTTTGTGGCTCCAGAACAAGCAACTCTCTCAGTTATTCACTATTTGAATCATATTCATAACTGAACAAGTCACAATAAAGCATCTTCTCCAAATCTGAACTTTCTGAAGCCATTGTTTTGATTCTGAAGAAAGGCAGTTTGTGAGTGGGCCAGGATCGCTGGATTCGCGCTGGTTCCCGATGTGACGTCACGAACAAGGCAGGACTTTCTGAATCTCTCCAGTTTCGAGCTCAATAGGTGCCAATTTTGGGCAACTTAAGTCGACGAAAAATCAGTCAGCAAACATTGATAAATGCTACCTGACGCTAAATAATTTGCATGCATTAATGGTCTGAGCCCCCAGCCTGACACATAAAAGTGGCAAACGAGATAGCGTTAATCAAACAAAGGTTACCAAAATCACAATCAACAGTCCATGTGCACGTAGAAAATCTGTGCCGATTATCCGAAGTGTGATTGAGGCTACAATGAAGTTCCATTGGAAATCCCGTCCATGGAAGCATACTGTCATGGACCTGGAACCAAAGTTGATGATTGGCGAGCCGTTAGCTGCCCACAGAGGTGTGGCACGCATCCACCGGCCACCTTGTCTGCAGCTGTGAGTATCAGCAGGCTGACATGCGATCCGCTGTCCGCCAGGAAACGTCTTCCTGATGAGGAGTCTGTGATGAAAAGCAGCTTGCTTTCGTTGCCGGCACCCATGGCTTCTAGTGGACACCACTGGAGTTTTTCCCGCAGCCTCAAAAGTGTAGGGGGGTACGCAATGCCAGACCTTGACGCCAAACGGATGGTGGAAAAAGCACAGGGCCTTCTCGCACCGCTTCCGTGTGACCGCTCTGGCCACAACGGTCGGATCAACGCTTGATGTCGCCGCACAGAGGGTCACACTTGCTTCTCCCGGCAAACATCGATAGTCGCCGGTCGCTAGGCATGCCGAGTTGGCTAACACAGCGCGCACTGAGGGTGTTTTATTTATATACTGTTTATAATATACGTTGTGATGTCATGAGAGGCTGGGTCCTGGAGGGCAAATACATTCCCCTAAGGTAATAATAATAATACATTTTATTTCAAGCGCCTTTCAAAACACCCAAGGACACTTTACAACAAAAACAATAGAACACAGCACATAACAATAAAACCATAAGTAAAATGATAAATAATAAAATAGCAGAGAGAATTAGACATTGAAAGCAATTTTAAACAAATGGGTTTTGAGATGAGCCTTGAAAATAGGGAGGGAGTCAATATTACGGATGTTGGGTGGGAGTGAATTCCAGAGTTTGGGAGCAGAGCGGCTGAAAGCTCTGCATCCCACCGTGGTGAGATGGGCAGAGGGCACATAGAGGTGAAGGGAGGATGAGGATCTGAGGGACCGAGAGGGAACAGAGATTTGAAGCAGGTCAGAAAGATAGGGAGGAGCAAGGTTATGGATGGCTTTGAAAGTAAACAGAAGTATTTTGAATTCGATACGATGTTTAACCGGTAGCCAGTGGAGTTGCTGGAGTACAGGGGTGATGTGGTGAAAGGAGGGGGTTGTAGTGATGATCCGGGCTGAAGAATTTTGGACGAGTTGGAGTTTATGGAGAAATTTGTGATTGACACCGAAGAGAAGTGCGTTGCAATAATCGATGTGGGAGGTGACAAGACTGTGGATAAGGATAGCAGCGGAGTGAGGGGTGAGCGAGGGACGGAGACGGTTAATATTACGGAGGTGGAAATAAGCAGACCGAGTAATGTTATTAATATGGGAGTGAAAGGAAAGTGAGCTATCGAGGATGACACCCAGACTCTTGACCTGAGGGGAGGGGGACACGGTAGAACTGTCAATGGTGAGGGAGAAACTGTTAGTTTTGTGGAGGGTGGATTTGGTACCGACAAGAAGAAGTTCAGTTTTTTCACTGTTGAGCTTGAGAAAGTTATGGGAAAGCCAGGATTTAATTTCTGAGAGGCAACATGAGAGGGATGAAGGTGGAAGAGAAGCGTCGGGTTTGCTGGAGAGGTAGAGTTGGGTGTCATCCGCGAAGCAGTGAAAGTGAATGCCAAACTTACGGAAAATATTGCCAAGAGGAAGTAGGTAGATAATAAAGAGAAGTGGCCCCAGGACAGACCCTTGAGGCACACCAGAGGACACCGGAGAGGACCGTGAGGTGAACGAGTTGATTTGGATGAATTGTGCGCGATCAGAGAGATAGGAATGAAACCAGCGGAGTGGGGTGTGGGTGATGCCTAGGGTGGAAAGTCTGTCGAGAAGGATAGGGTGGGAAATGGTGTCAAAAGCTGAGGTCAGGTCGAGAAGAATGAGGATGGAGAGTGAACCGGCATCGGCTGCCATAAAAAGATCATTCGTGATTTTTATGAGAGCCGATTCAGTACTGTGGCGGGGGCGGAAACCAGACTGGAATTGTTCGTAGAGGTTATTGTGAGTGAGGTGTGAGTGAAGCTGGGAAACAACTGTCTTTTCAAGAATTTTGGCGATGAATGGAAGGTGGGAAATTGGACGTAAGTTATTGAAATCGTTAGGGTCTGAGCCAGGTTTTTTCAAGATTGGAGTGACAGCTGCGGTTTTGAGTGGGATAGGAACAATTCCAGTTGATAATGAGGAGTGAATAATGGTAGAAATAAATGGGAGAAGAGAGGGTAGGCAGGACTTGATAAGGATAGTGGGGAGGGGGTCGAGTTGACAGGAGGAGTTCTTGGATTTAGTGATAATGTCTGAGATTATAGATGGATGGGGGAGTGCAAAAGCGGAAAAAAGTTTGGAAGGAGTAGAAAGGCTGGGAGGAGGGGGGCGGACAGAGGACCCGAGGTGCTGATGGATTTTGTTGATCTTTTCGCTAAAAAACATCAGCAGAGTGTTGCATGTCTCAGAGGAATAAAAGTGTGAGGGGAGAGAGATAGGAGATTGTGTGATTTTGTGATAGAGGGAAAAGAGGGCCCGTGAGTTACCAGAATTTGAATCAATGAGTCCAGAGTAATAAAGCGATTTAGCGCGTGAGATAGAGTCCTTATAAAGGGTAAGGTGAGTTGCATATATGTCCTTGTGGATAGTGAGCCCGGACTTTCTGTAAAGTCTTTCAAGTTGGCGAGTCTTTGTCTTGATGGAGCGGAGATGGGGGGTGAACCAGGGTGCAGGTCGGGTAAATTGAACAGACCGGGACTTTACAGGAGCAAGGGCGTTGAGGGTGTTCGTGAGGTCCGCGTTGTACCGGGAGACAAGTTCATCAGGAGAAGAGTTGTGGTCCAGAGTCAGGGTGGCAATCATCTCAGCAAGGGTGGCAACGTTGATGTCCTTGATGTTGCGATATGTGATGACACGGGGTGGTTTGGGGAGAGAGAGAGTGATGGAAACATTGAATGAAACCAGGAAATGGTCTGTTATAGGGATTTCATCAGCTGTGCAATTCTTAGGGGTAAGGCCAGACATGCAGATGAGGTCCAGGGTGTGGCCTTTTATGTGGGTGGGAAAATCCGAGAATTGGTGCAGACCAAGGCTGTCGAGTGAGGAGGTGAAGTCTTTAGTGAGGGGAAGAGTGGAATTGTCCATGTGGATGTTGAAGTCTCCGAGAATAATTACATTCGGTGACAGGGTGGAGAGGTGTGTGAGGACCTCAGAGAATTCTTTTAGAAAGTCACAATGTGGTTTTGGTGCACGGTATACAGTGGCTATGATGGTGGGTGAGGGTCCAGAAATTTTACACGCAAGACATTCAAAAGATTGGGTTTCCTGGATAAAAACTTGAAGGATTCTCCAGTTCTTGCGGTAAAGTATCGCAAGTCCACCTCCGCGGCCTGAGAGGCGGGGCTTAGCAATGTAAACAAAGCCTGGTGGAGTTGCGCCATTGAGCTCGGAGAAGTCTCCCGCCGTTTGCCAAGTCTCAGTTATACAAAAAAAGTCAAGCTTACGGTCAATTAGAATGTCTTGGATAAGACACCCCTTTCCGGTAAGCGAGCGGACGTTGAGGAGGCCGAAGTTGACGCTGGTGGCGTCCCCACGACGAGGCGCATTAGCCGACCTAGCCAGGCCGGCTAACATACGGTGGTCGATCGTGCGGCTACTCCCTCTACGCGGCTGGCGGACGGATGACCACAGGGAGGTGATATCCTTGGAGCCATCGAGGTGAAAGCCTCGACGTGATCCGCGGTGGATATACCTCCGTGAAGGGCGACGAGCGATTTCCGGAAACCGGAGAATCGCCGGTGGCACGCTCGTCCATCGGGAGCGGAACTTCAGCAGCTCCGCCGCCGAGTACTGTAGCCGCCCAACAGGTCGATGGAGAAGCGCCATGATATTCACCAGCAACACCCAGAGGGAGGCAGCGGCTAGGTAGCCCTCGACAGCGGGAACAGGTGGGTGGAGATGATAACGCGGCTTCGTCAGTGATCCGGATAAGCGACCGGAATCATGAGATGGATCGATAGCCAACGTTCGTTTGGTGACTGTCTGGTAATTCCAGAGGTTCGTGAACCATAAAAAAAGCTAAAAAGAGGTTTAAAAGGCTAAAAGAAGGTAAAAAACAGGTAAAAAACGTTACGCGGGATAGCAGCGGCAGCCAAAGCGCGCCAGCGTCCGCTCGTCCCGGAAGTGATTTGAATGACAATGATGACAAAGATGGCTTCACCCAGAGCGCGTTTTGGCCCCATCTGGTGGAAGGCAGCAATTCAAACCCCACACCTGTGGCTGATCACGGCTTGATTTGCAAGCAAGGCTTTTAAGGCAGAGAGCCTCTGAGTGTGGAAGCCGGGTGAGACAAGCTCCATTGCTGTGCGCTGTGGAGAAACTGAATGCTGCATGGAACTCATCGCCAGTTGGGACCATACGGCAGAACACTGGATTTGGACCCTTGCTAAAGGTGGCTAGGCTACCTGAGACATCAAGAGAGGTGAGGCCTAGAAACACATGGAAAAGAACCTGTCTTCAGTGTCACCTCAGAAGAGACTTTATTATGATTTAAGTATTGGAATAGAGACTATTCTTGCCTTTGTTGCTTGTGACTTCCCCCTGAAACCCTTTATTAAAACCTTTGTTTGCATTCAAACCTGTCGCCCATTGCGCTCCTTGTCCTGTCCCGCTGAGAGGTAGCCTCTCATGACATTACATTTGGTGGCGGATGCGGGCACTGGACAAGCGTTAATGAGTGCATGGACATAGATGGTTTGTGTTATGTTTTTTTTTCCAAATTGAAAATATCTTTAACCAACGGAAGAGTCCATGCCGTCCGTTGACTCTTCCAGTGCCCACCCTGCTCATTATGTTTCCCTACTGGGGGTGAGTGACAGCTCCCTAACAAGACCCCCCACCTGTCCAGTGACAGTGAATCAACAGGATGTTGAAGCCCTGCTGGACTCCGGAAGCCTGGTAACCTTGGTGCGCCAAACGCTGGTGGATCCAACCAAGTTGTCTCCAGAGAAAAAATAAAAAATAAAAAATGGAAGACATCTCGAAAACCCTTCTCGCAAGTCAGGAAGCCCAATATCAGGCCCATTTGGCTCTCCTAAAGGAGCAAAAGAGAGCAAATGAACTGAAGGCAGAGGAATTGCTCTTGCAAAAAGAAATGGCCGCCAAGAACATGCCCCGGGTGAAGGCGGGTGATTTTTTTTAGCCAAGATGGGGTGACTGATGATATTGAGGCGTACCTGCATACGTTTGAAGCAACAGCCACTAGAGAAAGGTGGCCCAAGCAGCAATGGGTGGGATTGCTGGCACCCTTCCTGACAGGGGAATCACTGAATGCTGTCTTGGACTTGACCTCACACACAGCAGAGGGCTACGATTATCTAATAGCTGAAATTCTCAGCAGACATGGGCTCACCACGTTCGGGATGGCACAGCGCTTCCACACCTGGACGTTCCAGCCAGACCAGCCTCCTCGGGCACAGATGCACGAATTGGCCCGCATCGCCTGGAAGTGGCTGGAACCGGAAAGGAACACGACAGCTGAGGTGGTCGAGTCCATTGTAGTGGATTGCTACTTACGGGCCCTGCCCTATGAGCCAAAAAAGATCATCAGTCAGCAGTCGCTGACTACTGCCTGTCAATCAGTGGCAGCAGTGGAGCACTACCAGGCCACAGCGGAGATGCTGCGAACGACCAGGAAAGAAACCAGCAACACATCCCCACCCCAGACCAGAAGGGCCCGTCCAAAAATGCCTAAGCTTCCCAACGCAGCCAAGATGGCTCCAAGTGTGTGTCAGAAGTCCACCTAGGCAGTGGCGGACGCCCAGAGGCACTGAACCCAAACAATGCTACAGATGCGGAGAGACGGGACACATCTCATGGCAGTGTGGAAAACCAACGGAAGAGTCCATGCCGTCCGTTGACTCTTCCAGTGCCCACCCTGCTCATTATGTTTCCCTACTGGGGGTGAGTGACAGCTCCCTAACAAGACCCCCCACTTGTCCAGTGACAGTGAATCAACAGGATGTTGAAGCCCTGCTGGACTCCGGAAGCCTGGTAACCTTGGTGCGCCAAACGCTGGTGGATCCAACCAAGTTGTCTCCAGAGAAAACCCTTCTGGTTTCCTGTGTCCACGGAGACACCAGAGAGTACCCCACCACCGAACTCACCATGACCACAACCAGGGGAATCATCCATGCGGTAGCTGGTATGGTTGACTCTCTCCCTGTTCCCCTTCTGATTGGACGTGACTGGCCTTTCACCCACTGTGGAGAGAAACACAGGAAAGATTGGCCCGACTACCTCGAAAGGGGAGAGGTAAGACGCGTATAGTAAAGGCTCAAGCCTACCCCCCGAATTCACTCTCCCCAGCTTGCGCTCTTCTAGGGACAGCAAATGCACCACCGGAGATGGAGTCTGGCCCAGAGACAGCCGAGGAGACTACAGCCCCAGAAAATATCACGGCTTCCAGTGGTGCAGAGAACCCAGGGACCCAAAAGCTGCCTCCCCTAACAGGCCGGTATGGTACAGCCCAGTTACAGGATCCTACCCTTGCCAACGCCATGAAAAATGTGCAGGTTTTAGAGGGTGTAGTACTGGGGGAAAGGACAGGTCCCACATACCCCCAATTTGCTGCTGACCGGGGGTTAATATACCAAGTAACAAAGCAAAATGATGAGGTACGTGAACAACTTCTCATGCCACAGCCACACCGAGCTACAGTACTGGACTTGGCACACACACACACCTGCTAGGGGGAAACCTAGGGGTAGAAAAAACAAAAGAGAGAATCTTGCAAGAGTTTTTCTGGCCGGGGGTGCACAAGGATGCACCCCCCGATGCACAACTATTGTCGTTCTTGCCCCGAGTGCCAACGGTGGCGCCAAAACCCACATACAGAAACCCGCTCATTCCCTTACCCATCATAGTACGACCTCTACCAAAAAGTGCTAAGGGACACATTTATATTTCAGTTATGATCGATTATGCCACTCGGTTCCCAGAGGCTGTTCCCCTCAGAAAGGCTACCACTCGGCAGATTGCAAGGGAACTGTTTGCTCTCGCCAGCAGGGTGGGAATCCCAAAGGAGATACTGACAGACCAGGGAAGCCCCTTTATGTCCAAGGTCATGAAGGACCTGTGTGCCCTGCTCAAGGTCAAGCAACTGAGAACCTCCATCTACCACCCACAGACAGATGGGTTGGTAGAACGGTTCAACAAGACACTCAAGGCCATGATGAGGAAAGTGATCAAAGATGGCCGAAACTGGGATCAACTGCTGCCGTACTTGCTGTTTGCTGTGAGGGAGGTACCACAGTCTTCTACTGGTTCTTCACCCTTTGAGCTGTTGTACTCTTACAGGCCCCGGGGGCTGCTGGATATCGCCAAAGAGTCTTGGGAAGAGTAGCCGTGCCGACAACGTACCCTCATCAAGCATGTGGGAGACATGAGGGAAAGGATGAAGGCCATTTATCCGATAGTGCGAGAGCACATGGAAGCGGCCCAACGACAGCAGCAAACATCCTACAATAGACCTGCCCAGCCTCGAGAGTTCAAGCAGGGGACAGAGTGCTGGTCTTGGTGCCAACCGTGGAGTGCAAGTTCCTGGCATCCCGGCAGGGGCCCATTGTGGTCATCGAACGCATGGGGCAGGTAACCTACAAGGCGAGGCAACCTGGTAAGAGGAAACCTGAGCAGATTTATCACGTTAACCACCTAAAGAAATGGCATGCCAGAGAGGCGCTGTTCAGTTGTCTCCCCCCCAGAGAGGCTAAGGAACCGACCAGAGAAGACGTTCAGATGGGTCCAAATTTGTCCCCACACCAATGCCAGCTGACCCTCAAATTGGTCGAGCGTAACCACGACGTCTTCTCCTCCATACCTGGACACACAGACGTGGTGCAACACGAGATACGCACCATACCTGGAAAAACAGTACACCAGCGTCCATACTGTGTGCCGGAGGCTCGTAAGACAGCTATACAGGAGGAGATAAGGAAGATGCTGGAACTAGGAGTAATTGAGGAGTCCCAAAGTGCCTGGGCAAGTCCGATCGTGTTGGTTCCCAAACCAGACGGGTCAATCCGATTCTGTAATGACTATCGGAAATTGAATGAAGTGTCTGAATTCGTGTTGATGACCTCATTGACTCCCTGGGACAGGCACGCTTCATAACCACTCTCGACCTCACAAAGGGTTATTGGCAGGTGCCCCTGACCCCGGCATCAAAGGAGAAGACAGCCTTTGCCACACCAGAGGGACTTTCCCAGTACACAAGGCTCCCGTTTGGTCTCCATGGAGCACCCGCCACGTTTCAGCGCCCAATGGATCGGATTCTCACCCCCCACAAGAGGTACGCAGCAGCATACTTGGATGATGTTGTCATATAGAGTCCCGACTGGGAGAGTCACTTAACCCGAGTGCAAGCTGTGATTGACTCCCTCAGAAAAGCAGGTCTGACGGCAAACCCGAAAAAGTGCAGGTTGGCATTTGGCGAGACCAATTACAGTAAAGTCTCGTTATATCGATATTCAAGGGAGTCCGAAAAAATATCGATATAACCGGGACTATCGATATATCCGATCCTGCGCCGAACTGCATTAAACAAAAGCCGCCAAAAGAGGGCAGCCAAGCGCCATATAAGAAACGGAGCTGGCCATTAGCTCCCTTTTTTGTTCCCCCAATGTTGCCTCAAAATGGCACGTGAAGTCATTTTTATTTGCATTTGAATAAAAAGTGACATCGGCTGTCCTTTAATACACAGTATGGAATGTTAATAATTTTCAAAATCATCGCGCTTCAGCAGACAAAACAAGAAACATTGTTGCAAAAAACGATTGCATTCATATACAGTACAGTGGGCATGTACATAACACAACAGGGAAACTGCAACGCTTACATCTTACTGTATTATGTATACAATTTAAAAAAGTCATCAATCTTCTTCTGCTTCCCATTTTTACCTTTTAACACAAACACTTCAATCTCGTCTGCTACACACGAGCTCGCGTCTGAAAATGAAAATGGCTCTGCTACACGGGTGCTGGGCACGTAACCTGACCAAGTCGACCAATGGCACGACTGATGGCGTGACACGTAACCAAGACACGTGACCAAGTTGACCAATGGCGCGACCGATGGCGTGTCACGTGACAAAGTCACACGGCCAAGCCGACCAATAGCGCGACCGATAGCGGCTCATGTGACCAAGTCGACCAATGGCGTGACCGATGGCGGCTCACGTAACAAGACACGTGACCAAGTTGACCAATGGCGCGACGGATATATCGATATAAACAACAAAAATGGCCGGCGGGGGATGAAAAGGAGCACCGTAATAACCGGATTATCGTAACAACCGGGTATCGTACTAAACGGTACTAATTATTCATAAAAAGACTAGAAATGTGCAAGGGAAATGAAAATAGTATCGTAATAAGCGGTACTATCGATATAACCGATATCGATATAACGAGACTTTACTGTACCTCAAGAAGCAAAACTACGGGCCAGACAAGATTGGCCCCAGCGCTTTTCCAAAAAGCAGGTGAGGTCGTACTTAGGCCTGGCTGGCTACTATAGACGATTTATCGCTGACTTTGCGACAATAGCAGCCCCCATGACAGAATTGACGACCAAAAAAACACTCCCGGTTGGTGAAATGGAGCCCAGAGGCCGACATGGCCTTCAACAATCTGAAACAGGCGCTGTGCTCCAGTCCGATCCTGGTGGCACCAGACTTCAGCAAAGACTTCATTGTTCAAGCTGATGCATCTGAAGTTGGTCTGTGGGCTGTACTCTCGCAGGTACATGGAGGAGAGGAACATTCCATCCTATACCTCAGCAGGAAGCTATTGCTCAGGGAGAAGAACTATTCCACAGTAGAAAAGGAGTGTTTTGCCATTACATGGGCTTTGCAGTCACTACGCTTCTATCTCCTGGGAAGACGTTTCATGGTGGTCTCTGATCATGCTCCTCTACAATGGATGGCCAGAAATAGTGAGACCAACAGCAGAGTAACCAGGTGGTTTTTGAGTCTGCAGGCCTTTACTGCTCACCATCATCACCCAGCTGCAACCTCTTCATAAAGTTTGCGGATTACACGACTGTGGTGGGCCTCATCAACACCGACGAGGAGACAGCCTACAGGGACGAGGTCAGCCGCCTGGCCACGTGGTGCAAGGACAACAATCTCCGTCTGAATGTGGAGAAGACGAAGGAGATTGTTGTGGACTTCAGGAGAGTGTGCCCCCAGCATGCTCAACTAACCATCGACGGTGCTGCAGTGGAGAGAGTGAGCAGCACCAAGTTCCTGGGAGTGCACATATCCGAAGACCTGTCCTGGAGCCACAACATGGCATCAATGGCCAAGAAATCCCACCAGTGCCTGTACATCCTCCGCAAGCTCAAAAGAGTTGGAGCCCCGACCCCCATCACGACCTCCTTTACCGCGGTACCATCGAGAGCATCCTGACCAGCTGTATCACCGTGTGGTACGGCGCCTGCACCGTGTCCTGCCGTAGGACTCTGCAGCGCATCGTGAGGACAGCTGAGTGTCATGATCTGGTTGGCGACCAACGGGGGGCGCTGTCGGCCCCGCCTACACCTGCACAGGTGCTGGTCGTCCCGATCAGATTGCCGAGAAGCGGGTAGCGACGTCAGCCCTGCCTGCAGCCTCGCAGGTGCTGGTCGTTTAATCATTGACACTTAAAAGGACACCCGGCACGAACATCCGGTGCCGGTTCATTGTTTGTTTGCTGCTTGTTTGCTGCATGCATTGTGTATGTGTTTGTTTAAGCTTGGCGGACTTTTACTTTTGGTCTTCTTTTGCTACTTTGTATTTTTTCCTTTCAGATGATTTTGATGTTTTACATTTGGTTCCTGCTGACCTTTAATTTAATACAATTTGTCAAACAACCTCCTACTCACTCCTGCCTGCTTCTTGGGATCCGCGCCCGCCATCACCACCTCGCAAACCGTGACAGAATGAACCGGCCAACCATCGGATCCCGCAGGTACATCGGACCCATCTCATTTCCACCCTGTGCCTGGCAATTCTACGTCCACGTTAGCCCGAGCCTCGTCGAGTTTGAATTGCGTCACTCGCCGAGCCGTAACATCCACGTAAACGTCCGGCCGAGACCTCCTTCCAGGTGGCCGTCCAGGGTGACACTGGGTGACTGGCAGTGCACGCCCACGTCAAGCCACGCTGTCGTCGTGCATGACGAATTGAGTCTCATCCACGACGAGCCGTGCAACGTCCGTGTTAACGTCAGTCCGAGACCCCACACACCGCTGGATCCCGGAGTGGCTCTGGACTGGTCTCGTTCCCCCGGTGCCGGGCAGTTCACGGCCACGTCAGCGTCCGGCCGAGACCTGGTCCCATACGGCCGTACGGGTGCCATTCTGCGCCTGGCAGTTCGACGTCCACGCAGAGCCATACGCCGTCGCGTGAACGTGCGAGAGGGATCGCACTCACGCCCACGACGATCCGTGCCGCGTCTTCGTCCACCCCAGGCCGAGTCCCGTTCCCATCAGGCCGCCGCCCGTCGTATGCTGGAGAGGCAGCGGTTGCCCTCTCCACCGACTGTTCCCTGGCGAGGGGACCTTTTGGGAGACTGTTGGGACTTCTGGAAGCAGCCCCTTGAAGGGGGGGTACTGTCATGATCTGGTTGGCGAACAACGGGGGGCGCTGTCGGCCCCGCCTGCACCTGCACAGGTGCTGTTCGTCCCGATCAGATTGGCGACCAGCGGGTAGCGACGTCAGCCCTGCCTGCAGCCTCGCAGGTGCTGGTCGTTTAATCATTGACACGTCAGCATGCAATCCGATGCATGCAGGGAAAATCCAGATTGCTCCCTCCGTCCAAAGGCCTTGAGATACGAGTTCCACATCGCTTGACTCCACACCCCTAGATAGACTGCGTGACTGGTCCCTCTGGTCATCTGGTGGCCCCATCTGTCACCAGCCTCGATGCGTCTGGTACATCAGGGTCGTCTGCTCCTGAAAATAATGGACGAGAACACAAAATGAGCGTATGTCTCCTCAATGAACTATTCTTTGAGGAGCGCCCGGATCCATGCATTTACATGGAGCGGGGAGCTCTCGGCCACGTTCCACCTCAAAAGGCGAGGAACCCTTGGCAGAATTTTCGGTGACCCTCGAGGCTGAGTATCGCAACTGGCGCAGCCTCACCCCATTTAAAATATCTCTCCAGGTCACCACCATATAATTCCTAGATTCTAGTCACTGTATTGTATTTCGATCTTACCGTGGTTTTCTGATGAACCCCATTTCCCCCGTCTGGAGTCTCCAAACGTTGATACAAACCTTCCGTCCATGGCCACTCCGTCTGCAGTCCCCAACTCAGGAATTCACCCAAACGGTCTGCAAGAAGGTGGTTAACGTGGAACAAAACAAAAAAACAAATATACCATCCTTCCCCTTAAACATGAAAAGTCTCCAACTACATCGCATAGGAATTGATCTCCCAACAACTGCTTCCTCCAGCAACTTAAAAAAAAAAAAAAAAAAAAACCTTACCATCTCTTTGGCTAACCCGTCTCCTCCTAATATTTTAATCAGGAAACAATTCATACACAACATCAACAACTGTTCATCCTACTTGAATATCATCAAAAACTGCACCCAATCTCCCCTGTAACTGTTGCAACTTTAGAGTTCAAATTGATAAGCATGTCGCTTTCTACCATTCCACCCAACGCCCAAATTACCAAAACCGCATTTTTCTACCTTAAAAAAAGTTTCTCATCTCCGCTCCGTTCCCACACACTGCTGCACACCCCCCCATAAATACCCCCACAATCAAGGCCTCATCTGATCTTTCCTGACCCCCACAAAAACACTCCGTCTGCTGCCCCCAATCCTCCAACACAAATCTCCTTGACATCCCCGCAGCCAGACTCAGAACTGGGAGGCATCCGGCCTTCAGATAGCCGCCCCACTCATGGGACGCAACCTCAAAAACTAAATTGTTCCACAATGCTTTTTTTCCCAATGTTTTAGTCTTGTTACTCATGCTTCCTTCTATTTCTATTTTGGTGTCAATTATGTATGCTTGTCTTCAGGTGTACATTTAATTTAACATTTTAAGCTCTTGTGAAGCATCTATGAGTGCAATAAGAAACACTTTCAAATTAAATTTCTTAATATTATCATTATTAATGTACGAGTCTCTTGGTGTGGCATATAAACCATCTTTTTCTTTTTTTCTTATTTCCTGTTTGCTTCGCTGACATTGTAAAAATTTTCGAACAAAGTAGCCACTGTGACAATCGGGATCATTCTAACAAAAGCAATGTGGCCTTTTTTTCCTTTTTGAAACCATTTGCCGAATGCTGCCGCACATCTGACGCATGTATGCTGGATATATTTGTTCGATTGGGTTCAATTGCATGCTGGTGTCGGTCAAAATGTTGTCGATCTCTCCCCCCACTCCTTTCTGAAAAAGAGCAGAAGTTGAGGCATTTTAACAAAACAACCAAATAAAGCACCTCCAATTAGTCAGTTTTCACGAGGGTATCGTGTAAACCCCCCAAAACCATGCAAATTGGAATTTTTCTTTCCATTTGGGATCGTAAAATAAAGAAAGGTCAAATTGGCCAGAGAGTGGCTTCCAAGCAACAAATCTCCTATGATGCAGCGAGAAAAATCCCATCTTCACACCAAGATAAGTGAATGGGAAATGTCCACGTAACGTATAATGTCTGAAATTGTCAGTAAAAATTTCACTTCAGGAAAAATTGATTTAAACTAACAATTTTTTTCCCAAATATTTGCGAAAAACAACTTTCCATACTATTGAAACACAGCTCACGAGGCATTTCTAACAATTAACATTTTTTTAATGGAATATCGTCCACTACCAATTTCAGTGCGAGAAAAATGTGTGTGGTCCGGTTCCACAATACCAATCAATGAGCTTCCTGACAGCTCCACGCGGCTGCCACATCCTTCACGCACCTATGGAAATTAGATTAGGGATCGATCTCGTTTTCGAATGTGTCAGACTCAAAGGCATTGTGAAGTGGGGTGATTATCATGAGGTCGGTCGGGTCACGTGGAGGAAATCAAGGGATCAAAGCCAGTACTGTTGCAGGAGTTCAGTGGTTGCAGTGGAGTTGCATTGTGAGAGATTGTTCATTCAGAGTCCATTTCTGCAGCAAATCATGCTTCAGCTTTCTCAGGTTCAGTTCTGTGATGCCAGCAGCAAGCACTTTCAGTTGAGTTTCCATCCCAGGGAGCAGGTGGGATGTCTCTTGGCTTTGAGGCTTGATCGCTGAACGGGTGGCAGCAAATGTGTTTCAGCTTTCTCAAGTTCATTTCTGAGAGGCCAGCAGGAAGCATTTTCAGTTGAGTTTCTATCCCAGGGAGAAGGTGGGATGTCTTGGCTTTGTGGCTTGACAGTGCTGTAGACATCGTGGAGCTTGTCTGAACGGGTGGATGCAAGTGGCTGTGCATTCAGAGTCCATTTCTTTCACGTCACCACAATTTAAACAGCCAGCTTGATTCCAGAGATTTCCTCACACATGCCCTCAGGCACTCATCCTACCGCCCCACAGCCATGCCGCCTTGGTTCGGCCTTTGCGGCCGGCCGGCCATAATTTCGAAATGGGGCTAGAGGCATGGGCCAGCCTCTAGCTCCATGCTCCAGCTGGACACATTAATTTACATTCGGTCAGATTTTTTTTTTGTTTGTTAGTTTTTCTTAATTAGAGGAGCATAGCTTCCCGCAAATTCTCTGAATGTGTGCGGCGCAACCAAAGACGTTCCTATCTTGTCTTCTCAAAAATGTGACAAGTCGATTTGTAGCTTGGACATTTCCACAGTCACCTTTTCGGCCTTGATACGGGATCGCTGCACATAAAGTAAAATACAAAAATGAATTTGTCAGGTAGCGCCATCTGAGGTGGAGGAGAGATAGAATTCACTTTGCACTTTACAGATTACAGACTTTACTTTGAGAGATAGAATTCACTTTGCACTTTACAGATCAAGTATGGTGGCCACACATTAACTATTTCCATAATTTCAATAATTGAATCAAGTTTATAAAGGCTGAATCTGATCCCACAGTCGCATAGCAGTTACCAGTTCGAAAATATAATTGGTATCATTATTAATTCGTCTTTACTTTCTTCTTTCTTTTTATCAATCGCTGAGCCAGTTCTATCTGTTACAGTACAAAGGATAATGCTTTTATCATGTTTATGTTGTATTAATTTACTCAAATTAATCAAGTTTTAATTGTTTCATTCATCAGTGTCCTAGCTCAGTCAGATAGTTTCAACCTAACATACTGCATGGGAATGCACACTGTTTGTTTCACTTTCATCCCACAATGAATGGTGAGTCTTCTACTCTCGACAGCTGCATTGTAAATTTTGAACAGAGTGACAGGCCGCCCTGATAAGGAACCACTCAAAGAGAAAACCAGATCTTGCTCTTTTGCCATAAAAGACAACTTCCTGATTTAATGTGAAGGAAAATACTATAGCATCTTAGTTGTCTCATCTTAATACTTGTATGTTTAATATCTGATAGAACAAATCTTGTCACCTCTTAAAACATTTTTATCTTCTTTTTCAATTTGTGGCCTTTCAATTTTGTCAATTTTTTGGTGAACAGCTTGTCGCGCTAGAATGTTTATCATTCTCCCCTTCTTGTGATTTATGCCTGCATGAGGAGTCCCTCACACATTGATTAGTCTTTTGTAAATTCTTCTTTTCTTAATTCAATAAATATCCTCAACCCTCACAACAGTGTTAACAATTGTGCTAAACCTTATATCACGTTTGGTGAACTCAGGTATTCCTGCCTACGGACTTAACCCATCAGCTCCTTATTTGTAATCTAATTCCGTTCAGTCTAGATGTACGCACGTATTATATGGTTGACACAGCTCACTTTTTTTTCCAGAACCATCAGTACTCACCACTCGAGAACAAATGCTATCTCACAACTGCCTAAAAAAAAAAGGTCAACACCGCTTCTCTCTATCCCCTGTGATTGAAAGGAAAAAAAATGCAACAAGTTAATTCAAACCTCAAAACATCATTGTTTTTACACTTTCGCTTTACCAAAGCATCCCGTCCTCACATTTCTTCCAACTGAGGCAATGATTTCTGAGGCCTTTTCTTTTTGGCTATATTAGCTGCCCAAGCGAGGCAGTCAACAAAAATCAAAAGTACACAAATGTGACGGGTGTCACAACAGTGACTGTCTTCATCTCCACGATGCTGCCGTATTAATGAAGACGAGACGCGTGGATGTGTCTTTTTATTTCTTTTATTTCTGCAACACAGTATGGCAGAAGGGATGGGTGAAGTCGCATGGGTTTCGTCTTGTGATTAACCTGAATCTCCTCGAGATTGTTCTGGAAACTATGGGCGGGACATAGTGCCACACTGTGCGCCGTTGGGTCACTTCCTTCATAATTTAATAATCTAAGCGCACAACTCCGTGACATACACCCCCCTTAAATTATGCAGAAGTGAGGCAACATACACTGTCACATCTCGTCGCCGTCCTGGGCGCGCCCCGCCCCTCCTGTCATCTCCTCCGCTGCTCCCTGGAGACGGCCCCTCCTATCATCACGCACCTGGGTTCCCACAGCTGTTTGTCATTCCCGTGATTGTGCCTTCTGACTATATCTGCCGATTGCGCTATTCAGTCTCCGTCGGAATATTTCGGAAGTCACCCCCACTACTACCTTGCTGTCAGGTTCGCTATTTCTTCCATTGCCTTTACGCACATTCCCCAATTTATGAGTTTGTTGTTTTGCATGCGTGTCTCAGTAAAAGACTTCACCCTGAGCTCTGTCTCGCCGTTGCATTTCGGATCCAAGCCTTCCCTCCTTCCCTCGCCACTCGAGCCCGGCGTCCTTGCCTCGAGTATCGTAACATAATATTCCGACCACCCATGGATCCTGCTGGCGAAGACAGATTCCTCACCGCCCTCTCCATGCAAGCGGAGCGTTCGAGCCAGATGGCGCAAGCCATCACGGAACTCCGCCAGATCACCACCTCGCTGGCTCAACGATTCGAGACGGTCGAGGAACGTCTGGCAGCCCTCACAATTCGGTCCTCCCCGTCCGCGGGTGGGCACCCGCTCCCGCTGCCCAACCCCTCTCGCTACGCAGGCGAAACCGGGCGTTGCGCGCGATTTCTCATGCAATGCGCGCTCGTGTTTGAACAACTGCCGCAAGCCTACGCTAGCGATGAGGCTAAGGTAGCTTTTATCACCAGCCTGCTCAGGGGAGACGCCGAGACGTGGGTGCTGGCCATCCGGGAGTCTCGACCGGAGCTGTGCACCTCCTACCCGGACTTCGTGGCAGAGATTCGCCGGGTATTCCACCATCCGGTCACGGAAGTTGAGGTAGAAGGAAGACTCCTCGACTGCGTCCAGGGGTCCCGCTCGGCTGCAGAGTACTCCGTCGCCTTCCGGATTCAGGCCGCTGGCAGCGGCTACGACGACCGAGCGTTGAGGGGGGTGTTTCGTCGCGGGCTTAACTCCGATCTCAAGGACGAACTGGCTACACGCGACTCTGGCACCACCTTCGACGACTTGGTCGACATAGTCATCGGCCTTGATCACCGCCTTCAGGAGCGACGGAGGGAGCTGAGCGGTCGGCGGCCCGACGAGCCACGAACCCGGTCGTTGAGAACCAACCCCGGCAGCGAGCGCGTGCGACGTCGGGAGATTTCCCCCGAACCCATGCTGATCGGTGGGGGGAACGACCGCATCGAACCCGGGGCTCGCCGCACCCAAGGCCCCCAACCAAAGACCTCCGGCACATGTAAGTTCCTGTCTAAGAAACGACATAGGCGACCGCGGGAGGCAAGACCCCCTACCCCCGTAACGCGATTGGAGCTGGAAAGTGAATTGACTGGGCCTTCCAGCTCCCAAACAGTGCGGGCATTAGTGGACTCGGGGGCCGACGGGTGCATTATCGATCCCGAGTTGGCAGACTCATTGGGCTGCCAACTTATCGACCTCCTGCCCCCCAAGGAGTTCGTGGACCTGGACGGAGGACTATTAGCGCGAGTCACGCACATCACGGCCCCGCTCAAACTTCGGGTAGCGGGGAACCATGTGGAGCACCGCCAATTTTTAGTCATGCCCTCCCGGAATGCGCCGTTGGTATTGGGTCTTCCCTGGCTCAATACCCACGACCCATCCATCTCCTGGGGTCCCACCATTCAGGGCTGGAGCCCCTACTGCTACGCCAACTGCCTACGGTCGGCTACGGCAGGGCAAGATCCCTCCCGCGTTGGCCCGCCCGAGGCCATCTGCCTCAAGGGCGTGCCACAATGTTACCATGACCTGCGGGAGGTGTTCAGCAAGGACAGAGCCCAATCCCTGCCACCCCACCGACCGTATGACTGTGCCATTGACTTGCAGCCAGGGGCTCCATTACCGGACTCCAGACTTTACCACATTTCACAACCGGAACGAGAAGCCCTGAGCACTTACATAGACTCCTCTCTAGCGGCGGGACTCATTCGCCCGTCGCGTTCCCCGCTGGGCGCAGGGTTTTTCTTTATCGAGAAGAAGGACGGATCCCTGCGCCCATGTGTTGACTACCGGGGTCTGAACGACATCACCATCCAGAACAGATACCCTCTCCCCCTCATGGATTCGGCCTTCGCGCCCCTTCAGTCCGCCACCATGTTTTCTAAATTAGACCTTCGCAGCGCTTACCATTTGGTCCGGATCCGTGAGGGGGATGAATGGAAAACAGCATTCAAGACCCCTTTAGGGCACTTCGAATACCTGGTGATGCCGTTCGGGCTCACGAACGCGCCCGCCGTTTTCCAAAATCTGATTAATGATGTGCTCAGGGACTTCCTCAATGTTTTCGTTTTTGTTTACCTTGATGACATTCTTATTTTTTCCCGCTCTGCAGGAGAACATCGGCAACACGTCCGACGGGTCCTGGCGCGGCTCCTGCAAAACCGGCTCTACGTGAAGGCAGAGAAGTGCGACTTCCATGTCCGCTCTCTGTCGTTCCTGGGGTTTGTCGTGGAGCAGGGGCAGCTCAGGGCCGACCCCGCCAAAACCAAAGCGGTGGTGGAATGGCCGACCCCAAAGACGCGCAAGCAGCTTCAGCGGTTTTTGGGGTTTGCCAACTTCTACCGCCGCTTCATTCGCGGGTATAGTCAGAAGGCACTTCCCCTCACTAACCTCACATCCACCAAGCTCCCTTTCAGGTGGACTCCCGATGCTGAGGGGGCATTCAACCGCCTCCGTCGTGCCTTCACCAACCCCCCTGTCCTGCGTCATCCCGACCCCGAGCTCCCATTCACGGTCGAGGTTGACGCATCAGAGTCCGGAGTAGGGGCCGTCCTTTCCCAGCGCTCTCCCACCGACCAGAAGCTACGCCCATGCGCCTTCTTCTCCCGCCGGCTCAGCCCCGCCGAGGCCAATTATGACGTCGGCAATCGGGAACTGCTGGCGGTCGTCCTGGCCCTGCAGGAATGGAGACACTGGCTTGAGGGAGCGAAACACCCCTTCACCGTCTACACGGATCACAAGAATCTGGCGGCCATCCGGTCTGCCAAGAGACTTAACTCGCGACAGGCCCAATGGTCACTCTTCCTCACCCGGTTTAACTTTTCTCTCACCTACTGCCCAGGGTCACAGAACACCAAGCCCGATGCCCTATCCCGCATCCATGAGCCGGCAGAAAGGGAGGAGACCACCACCAACATCCTGCCGGCCCAACGCATCCTGGGTGCCCTGAGGTGGGAGGTTGAGAGAAAAGTTCAGCAAGCCCTGGGGACGACCCCCATCCCCAGGGGCTGTCCTAAGGATCGCCTGTTTGTCCCCGCCCCTCTTCGCACGGAGGTGCTCGTCTGGGGGCACACCTCCAAGATAGCTTGTCACCCGGGGGTCAACAGGACGATCCAACTCATCGCCCAACGGTTCTGGTGGCCGGGGTTCCGAAGGGACATCACCAGCTTCGTGAAAGCCTGCCCGACCTGTGCTTGTGGGAAAGCTTCCCACCAGCCCCCGGCCGGACTCCTCCAGCCGCTACCGGTGCCGTCCAGACCCTGGTCTCACATCTCCGTCGACTTCGTGACAGGCCTCCCCCCCTCCCGTGGCAAGACGGTCGTCCTCACCGTTGTGGACCGATTCTCCAAGTCGGCCCACTTCGTCCCGTTAACCAGGTTGCCGTCCGCCATCGAGACGGCTCAACTCCTGGTTAACCACGTCGTCCGTCTCCACGGGATTCCGACGGACATCGTGTCGGACCGGGGACCGCAGTTCGTGTCCAAGGTATGGAAGCGTTTCTGTCGGTCCCTAGGGGCGTCGGCGAGCCTGTCATCTGGATACCATCCCCAGACCAACGGACAGACGGAGAGGAAGAACCAGGACCTGGAGGCGGCCCTCCGGTGCGTGTGCCTCCACAACCCGGCGTCGTGGGCCCTGCACCTTCCCTGGGTGGAGTACGCCCACAACTCCCTGGTCTCCGCAGCCACAGGTCGGTCCCCATTCATGTCCGCCTGTGGCTATCAGCCGCCCTTGTTCCCCACACAGGAGGGCCAGGTGGAGGTCCCGTCTATTGAACATCACCTCAGACGGGCCCACCGAGTCTGGAAGGAGACCAGGGAAGCCCTAACACGCACCGCATCTCGGAACCAGCGGTTGGCGGACCGTCATCGGAGACAGGCACCCAACTACCAGGTCGGGCAGGATGTGTGGCTGTCCACGAGGGACCTTCGGCTGGCAGGGTCTTCAGCCAAGCTGGGCCCACGCTTTACGGGTCCCTTCCCCATCGAGGCCATCCTCAGCCCGGTCTCGGTGAGGCTCCGGCTGCCACCCACCATGAGGATCCACCCCGTCTTTCACGTTTCCCTCCTCAAGCCAGTGGAAACCAGCTCCTTAGCCCCCACGCCCACCCCCCCCCACCTCCCCCCCGGATGTTGGCCGACGGACCGGTCTACACCGTGCGGGAGATACTGGACTCCAGGCGCATGGGCAGAGGAGTGCAGTACCTGGTCGACTGGGAGGGTTATGGACCGGAGGAACGACAGTGGGTCCCACAGGCCTGGATCCTCGACCCATCTCTCATCCGGGCGTTCCATGCGGCTCACCCTTCCAAACCTGGTGGGCCGCCAAGAGGCGTCCGTTGAGGGGGGGGCACTGTCACATCTCGTCGCCGTCCTGGGCGCGCCCCGCCCCTCCTGTCATCTCCTCCGCTGCTCCCTGGAGACGGCCCCTCCTATCATCACGCACCTGGGTTCCCACAGCTGTTTGTCATTCCCGTGATTGTGCCTTCTGACTATATCTGCCGATTGCGCTATTCAGTCTCCGTCGGAATATTTCGGAAGTCACCCCCACTACTACCTTGCTGTCAGGTTCGCTATTTCTTCCATTGCCTTTACGCACATTCCCCAATTTATGAGTTTGTTGTTTTGCATGCGTGTCTCAGTAAAAGACTTTACCCTGAGCTCTGTCTCGCCGTTGCATTTCGGATCCAAGCCTTCCCTCCTTCCCTCGCCACTCGAGCCCGGCGTCCTTGCCTCGAGTATCGTAACATACACACGGAAGACAATAGAAAGACCAACAGGCAAAATAGACAAGGTTATCGGGAAAGGATGTACAAGAATGCTGTCTAATTATGTCAGTCATCTGACCAACTATGTCAGGTGACTGGAGTAAGGGATCTGTCGCCGGTGTGTCAGGGTCTGTGCGCTCGTCGGAGATGCACTGTACTGGGTCTGGAAAGGAACTCTGTCCCCACTAACATAAGTGGCCTCAGCTCGCACCTGCCCATTCCCCTCTGTACAAACTACATCACCCTGCATAGCACTACATAACTGTGACAGACTGGAGAAAGGGATCTGTTGCTGGTGTATCAGTTGTCTGTGCGCTCGTCATAGATGCACTGCACTGGGTCTGGGAAGGAACCCTGTCCACACTAACACAAGTGGCCTCAGCTTGAACCTGCCCATTCCCCTCTGTACAACCTACACCACTCTGGATTACACTACACAACTGTTACACGGTTGGGAAGCCTCTACCTCTACCAACACACTCATTCAAAGGTGTGCTACTTGTTACTTGTAAGGAGCTCATTCTTCGACTTAACACACGAAAACACGTACATGAAAAAAAACCACACTAATTGCAAAACAGCAAGTCAGACAATTAACACACTACATGTATTTTCAGAACGGGGGTCGACACACCGTCCACCGAGTGATGGGACTGCACAGCGTCTTCATTGTGCAGCATCGCGGTCCCGGTCCGAAGTGGAGAGTCACTTGTGGTCCGGGTCACGGCACCAATGTGACGGGTGTCACAACAGTGACTGTCTTCATCTCCACGATGCTGCCGTACACTGTAAACCCGAACAGTACTACTGACTCAAAGTCATTGAGGTCAGTCAACTCAAAAGCCGATTTTTTGTTTCAAAAACTTAAACGTTTTGAGTTTTCTGAATAGTCATGCGTTTTTAATTTGCAGTAAATCAATACTTTTGAGTTCATGGCTGTCGTATACTTATATATTTTGAGTAAACGGCAGAACGCTGCGTGATGACGTCACCGCAGGCGTGGTCTCATCGGGCGCGGTCTCACCGGAGCCATTTTTACTTCTCGACGGCTGAAGCGTGCAGAGACCCACGAATTCAGGTGAGAAGACAAACAACATTATTTAATATTACAAGGACCCAGTGTATCAATGCTGTAGTCGGTGCACAGAAAAACGATATTTTGTTGTGTCGACGGCAAAATTGGAAAGTCAGTTTGTGAAACTTGCCGCCTTTCACAAGTTAGCAAAGATGCTAGTCCGTGGTCGTGCTTTCGACTGAGGCCTTCTCATCCACTCTTTCAGCTGCGTTGTCTTGAGCCCGGGACTTCTCCTATGTTAAGCGCTGTGGCGATATATGTATGAATTTTTCTTAAACGTCTCTTGTCTGTTGAAAGACACAGAAATGTTATTTGGAGAATAGTACCGCGCAGGTTTAGTTGGGCGGTGGCCGAGTCTGTTGCAGGTTATGTTTGTGTCCGCGAAGGTCCGAGAGTAATCGTCAAATGGGTGTAAAATTAAGGTTTATATAAAAGGGTCACACGAAATCCTCCACACCGTGGCTGCAACGCCCAGCAGGTTAGTGCTTTGAGTTAACTTTGTTTGCAAACGACAGTACCGCGTGTCATTGTCCAGCACAAGCTATAGGCTTAAGCTATCTATACACGTGCAGCGGTAGTGCTGCAGTTTTAAGAATGCACTAATTAAATATAATGATAGCCAAAAAATGTACAGTGGATTGGAATATGTACAATTGATGCAGTTTAAATGGTTATGCATGTGTAAATTAAACATGAACTTTTTTTAAAATGTATTTTTGGCATATTAAGGATACTGAGAGAGCTGCTGGAAGCCAAGTCATCAAACTGCAAACGCCTGACTGGTTTGATTGCATCATTTAATCTGGTACATTAGATTTATTAAACTTAAAAAGTTAACATGGATAAATGCGTTTTATTAAATTAAAGGATTACATTCATTGTCATGTTTTTTTTCTCTTCAACCTTTCAGCCCCCGGGTGCAAATTGAGCAACACCACCATTATCGAAGGTATGTTTACAATTGTATTTATGCTATATTCTTAATTACCTGATGAATATCATACTACATGTAGGTATTTTTTATATTGAACAGAATTTTACCTTTTTAACATATATTGGAGTATTTTACACCATTAGTTGAGACTTCATTGATTGTTCTTTCTTTAAAACAATCTCAAGTCTCACATTCTCCTCTGCTATTACCAGCAACTGATGTTCATTAATCATTACAGTGATGCAGTTGTTAAATTGCAATAGGGATAGTGCGGGGGTTCCAAACTATTACGAAGGATATGCTTGGATTTGAGCTATAATAATCCGTAACTGTCTTTAATTTGGACCCACTAGAATCACACCAACTTTACTTTGCTTATCCAAACACGTACTCATTCTTGAAAAATGTTTAATGTAATTGCAGGCCTAACATGGACTGGAGATGCAAACTGTGTTCTACATCCCTGGATACTCGGGCGAAGATGACTCCGAGTTCTTTAAGACATGCAATGTATGTATTACCTGACTTAACACAAATGTCTATCTATGGCCACAATATATGCTATAACCTTTTACTTTATTCTGTATGTGAACGTTTGTGTGTATTTTGCAGTGGGAAGAGGATACAGACATTGAAAACACTCCTGTCGCACTTCTCTCCGTAACAACTGACAACCTCACTACTGCCATCTTGTTTAACCCCGACAGCATTTCTTTTGTGATAGAAGATGGCATTATTGTGAGATGTCTCCCCAGGTTGGCTGATGCACACCTCCTCTTGTTTGGTTTAATGTATGCATTGCATTTAGATTATCCAAGAAAATTAATCCTCACATTCACCTTCATTCAGAAAATACTGCTGTGTCTTGATGATAACAGACCACTCAGACCACGCTTGCTAAGTTTGAAAAATGCTTTGTTCCGCAATATTGAAGGCACCAGTGCCTCCAATATTACGGAACAAAGCAACACTCGATAAGTAACTTCAGTTTTACTCTGCTTTGTATACCTGTTTGTGACTGATTTTATATTAATACTTTGATATGTAAACTTGGATTCCACCAAAATGTCTTTTTTCGTTTCAGGAATACTGTGTTTGTTTTTAGTAAGTTTTACCTTGATTTGCACCTTATAACGAGTACATTGAAATGTATTCGGTTGTATTTATTCAAGTATATGCTTTTCAAAGAATTTATTTTTTTAACAGAACAGCAGAGTATATTTTTTGTTTCTGTTTTGTCATGTTTATTTCACATCTTCTCAGGGGTTTATTTGTTGTTTTGGTACGTGGACATGCTGTGCATTTTGGTACTGTTATCATTTGTTTTATCAAAGGTTGTTTTAAACCTTAATAAAAAAATGTGAACTAAAACAGACGTGAGGTGTGTTTTTGTTTTTAGACATAGAAGGCAAATGTAAGTACAGTATACATGAATATATGTTTTCATGAAGTGCCCTGCGATTGGCTGGCAACCAATTCAGGGTGTCCCCCGCCTCGTGCCCGAAGACAGCTGAGATAGGCTCCAGCAACCCCCGCGACCCTAATGAGGAATATGCGGTACGGAAAATGAGATGAGATGAGATGTTTTCATGAAACATTATAAATTTGAGTTGGTTAAGCTTAAATATAAAAACTAATTTTAATTTAAAAATTAAGAAAACATTAGAGTAAACTGAAAGTACATCTTTTAAGTTCAGGCAAACTCATAACATTTATGTCCAAACAAACTCATAACATTTAAGCTCAATCAAACTCATAACTTTTAAGTTCAGACAAATTCATAAAATTTATTTACACTACTCAAACATTTTGAGTTAACTCTACTCAAACATTTTGAGTTAACTGTACTCAAACACTTTGAGTTAACTGTACTCAAAAATTTTGACGTAATCAGTTGCCATATAAATTTTGAGTACATTAAAGTCTTGTTATATCGATATTCAAGGGAGTCCGAAAAATATCGATATAACCGAGACTATCGATATATCAGACCCTGTTTGCATGTAATTTTCTCCGTGCGTGCATAGAAATAGTATCGATATAACCGGGACTATCGATATATCCGATATCGATATAACGAGACTTTACTGTACTTTCAACTTGTTGGGTTTTACTGTGGATGTGTCTTTTTATTTCTTTTATTTCTGCAACACAGTATGGCAGAAGGGATGGGTGAAGTCGCATGGGTTTCGTCTTCTGATTAACCTGAATCTCCTCGAGATTGTTCTGGAAACTATGGGCGGGACATAGTGCCACACTGTGCGCCGTTGCGTCACTTCCTTCATAATTTAATAATCTAAGCGCACAACTCCGTTACACAAAGACATTCCAGATTAAACGAGCAAAATAACATGCCTTCCTGCATACCCCAAAATAATTTTGATTATTCATTGTATTGTTGACTTCATTTTAGAGCATATTTTCTAGAACCATCATAATCCTTCTCCATGTATCAATATCAATCACAATTCCACACAACACGTAGTCCAATAGAATGCCATCCATCACTAATATGATTTTTGTCTCTCTCTTTCCTGATATAAAATGTAAAATCCTAACTCACGTTACCCTCTGAAGTCTGAAACCAAATACAGTGAGACTTCAACTTACAAACGCCTTATAATATGAACTTTTCATCATACGAACGTCAAATTTATGAATATTAAGCCTCATAATAAGAACTATTTTCATCTTACGCACTTCGGTGGAAGTGTGTATACATAAATACATAATCTTCTGCGGAAGAATACGAAAGCACACGACCTTCGGCTCTGGCGGAGTGATCTTTGGCAACCGAACAGCGCTCCAGCCGACGCTAATTTGCACACCCCCTCTCATTGAATGCACACGTCCATCGCCTCCTTGCAGCTTTTTGCTTATACTTTTACGATTATGGCACCGAAAAAAACCCACCACAGGCTCGTGTTCAGCCCAAGACGAAACACAATAAAATCACCGTCGCTAAGAAGGAGATAATTGAAAAACACGAACGACGTGTGCGTTAGTGTGATTTCGCAACAGAGCGCGGCTATGCTAAGTCCACCATCGCTACCATCCTTCGCAACAAAGAAGCTATCAAAGGTGCGTCTGTTGCAAAAGGTGTTTCCATGCTCTTAAAGCGACGGTCTCGGGCAATCGAAGAAGTTGAAAAACTTCTGTTGATTTGGATTCATGAAAAGCAGCTATCCGGCGACAGCGTGAGTAAAGCTATTTTATGCGAGAAAGCATAGCTAATTCACGCCGATATCGCCATGCGCCAACCTGGAAGTTCGGCGCTTATTCAGGATTTTAAAGCCCGTAACGGATGGTTCGAGAACATCTGAGGGCGAGGAGGAGAAGGCAATGTTGGCAAAGTGGAATGATGTGCAGGCTTTTACCGAACAGTTCCATCCAGAAAAGACTGGCTATGACAATCATCAACATGATTGATGATCGATAATGTAATGCCTCAGCCTCGTAACACCTTACAAGTCAGAAAGCAACAGGTGTCAATTAAGAGATTTTTAATCAGCAAAAAGGATGAGGAGTCTCCAAAGAAGCAAAGAGAAGCCACACCAGAGGTTAAGTTACCAACAGTCCTTATGGAAGGTGACTCTCCTTCCATAAGCCATCAATGACCATCAAAAAGGTAAATACAGCTTTATTTTACAGCACAGTTTATTTATTTAATTACAGTCCTCATGTAATGTGCCTCTCTTTCCAAACAGCAAGTCCCTTTGACCTTCGACCTCCAACGTCATTCCGTCAAGTCATCAATGACCATCACAAATGGAAATAAAGTGACTTTATGATACAATGCAGTGTATTTCTTTAATTACAATACCATAGCACATTATGCATAGGATAAGGTAGGTTGTGTGTAGTTTTAAGGCTTATTTAGTTGAAAAGTATATTTTATGGAAACCCGGGAACGGATTATTCCCATTTTAATGGTTTTCTATGGTAATTTTTTTTTTTTTAGAGATAGACACTTTTCACCGTACACACTCTGTCTGGGAACCAATTAAGTTCGTAAGTTGAGGTCTCACCGTAGTTTGGGACTTTTTTGGACCCAACTCGCATTTCTCTCAGTGTGAAAATTCGCTCCGTGTCCGTTTCAAAATAATTTTGGCAGTTTTCTTGCCTTTGGGCACTTATCTCTGCTTACAACCATACGGCCATAATATGCTAAATTTTCCTTTTGCCCAAACTTTATATTTTAATAACGTTTTAGTTCCGCCAACATCTCTTTCAGAGTAAACTTACTCTCTTTTTATAGGCACAATTATATCGCATTATCGATTTGGTGTTTGCCATCGACAAGCATTAATTCATCAACCTTATTTCGGCACCTCAGATCGAAGGCAGTTTGATTTCGAATGTCCAGGTAGGACTCACCACATTCCAACACATCGTTCGTCCAAGGCAGAAAAAAAGTGTGTTGTCAACTTTTTATACATTTGGGGCGCCCCTAAATACTTCCATCTCTTTTTTTTCGGTCTCGTAAATATTTACTTGAACAGTGTCGATCCATCAACGCCTATATCAACCAATCTTTTTTTCCAACAAATTCTTCTTCATCGAGGCAGACTGGCAACTGATATGATTTAACTCGTTGCCAAAAACGGGAAGACTTTCGCGTAGCCATGTTAGTGCCTCGACTTCACTGTAATTTACATGAATCTCGTTCCGGCGTGTTTTTTTCGAAATAAAATATTTAGGTGCCGGCGCCGAATTAAATTTTCATTAATACTATCGAAGCAGAGCGAATTATTAGCGTTCAATTTCCCCCTTCTCGCTCTTTTTTTTATTGCTTCTATGAATTTGGTCAAGTTCTTCACCGCATAGGGCGGACTCTATAACTGTGTTCGTTCAGTAGGACAGCAATTCAAATTTACATTTGTGGTTTCTCCTTCTTCAACCCCCGATCGGGTGAGGAGAACTTGCATATTGCAGTCACAAAAGTCTGCTGTTTGAATCCCACTGTATATTATATGAATTACGACACGTTATCGCAATTCCAATCACATTCGGATGCGCTGACGGGTGGAAACATCCCGCACGCGACAGACACAGTGAAGCTCGCAAGCTTTACTCACAGACCCGCATGCTCACACATTGACTCACACAGGCACACCGACACGGACACACAGACACAAGGATGATCAGACCTTGTGTACCCAAAAACTAAGATCAGTTCAGCATTCTCACTACCACATAAACTAGCTTAAATTTTTCGAGGCTTTTCATTCCTCCAGACCTTCAAAAGGCTATACTATCTAATCTTCCAAGACCCAAACAAATAGACTTGTACTATCCAAAATCTTCCAAGACCCAAACAAATAGGCTTGTACTATCCAAAAATCTTCCAAGACCCAAACAAGTAGGCTTGTACTATCCAAAATCTTCCAAGACCTGAACAAATAGGCTTGTACTATCCAAAATCTTCCGAGACCTAAACAAATAGGCATGTACTATCCAAAATCTTCCAAGTCCTAAATAAATAGGCTTGTACTATCCAAAATCTTCCAAGACCTAAACAAATAGGCTTGTACTATCGTTTATCAGACTGACCTCATTTTTTGGAGATGATCCTTCCGGTCCCGAGCCCGCCCAGGTTCGTTGGGATGGCGTTTGCGTCTCACCCGGCGAGCAGGCCTGGCTTCTGCCCCCAAGAAAAGGAGGTCCTCTCGAAATCTTGATGGCTTTGCCGGTGCACCGGTTCTTGACAGTCGCCGTAGACCGCTCACCGCAGGAGACGCGTTGCCATCCCGGACGAGCACCCAAAAAGTCAGAGATATGACAGTCAGACACCGTGGACAGAGACTCGGAACCAGAAAGATTGTCCCCACATGCATATTAGCATATTTGACAATAAAGCTGACTTTGACTTTAACTTTTCTGTGGTCCACAGGGCTAGCAAGCAAGCGGATGCCCTCTCCCGAAGGGAGGCCTTCCTTGCCTGTTTCGCATCCTTCACCCCCCGAGGACGTCGGTCTCAAAGGGGGGGATGTGTGATGTCACGAGAGGCTGGGTCCTGGACAAATACATTCCCCTAAGATGGCTTCACCCAGAGAGAGTTTTGGCCCCATCTGGTGGAAGGCAGCAATTCAAACCCCACACCTGTGGCTGATCACGGAATGTATCCACAAGGGGGCACAAGCCAGTGTCTTATTGTGCCGGTCCCAAGCCCGGATAAATACAGAGGGGTGTGTCAGGAAGGGCATCCGACGTAAAAAATGTCGCCAAAACAAATATGCGAATCAAACCTCTGAATCCCATACCGGATCGGTCGAGGCCCGGGTTAACAACGGCCGTCATTGGTACTGTTGACCTTCAGGGTGCCAGTGGAAAATGGACTACTGTTGGTCGAAGAAGGAGAGGAGGGTGGTGTGCTCGGAGGAAAAGAGAGAAATGGAACGCCAAGAGTATAGAACTAAGAGTAGGAACTTTGAATGTAGGAACAATGACAGGTAAAGGTCGAGAGCTGGTTGACATGATGCAGAGAAGGAAGGTAGACATACTGTCAGGGTTTTGCGAGGTGGTGATGGCGGGTTCGGATCCCAAAAAGCAGGCAGGAGGGAGCAGGAGGTTGTTTGACAAATTGTATTAAAATAAAGGTCAGCAGTAACAAAATGTAAAACATCAAAATGATCTGAATGGAAAAAATACAAAGTAGCAAAAGAAAACCAAGTGTAAAAGTCCGCCAAGGTTAAACAAACACGTACACAATGCATGCAGCAACCAAGCAGCAAACAAACAATGAATCGGCACCGGATGATCGTGCCAGGTGTCCTTTTAAGTGTTATTGATTATAACGACCAGCACCTGCGACGCTGCCGGCAGGGCTGACGTCGCTACCCGCTGGTCGCCAATCTAATCGGGACGACCAGCACCTGTGCAGGTGCAGGCGGGGCCGACAGCGCCCCCCGTTGGTCGCCAACCAGATCATGACAGTACCCCCCCTTCAAGGGGCTGCTTCCAGAAGTCCCAACAGTCTCCCAAAAGGTCCACTCGCCAGGGAACGGTCGGTGGAGAGGGCAACCGCTGCCTCTCCAGCATACGACGGGCGGCGGCGTGATGGGAACGGGACTCGGCCTGGGGTGGACGAAGATGCGGCACGGATCGTCGTGGGCGTGAGTGCGATCCCTCTCGCACGTTCACGCGACGGCGCATGGCTCTGCGTGGACGTCGAACTGCCAGGCGCAGAATGGCACCCCGTACGGCCGTATGGGACCAGGTCTCGGCCGGACGCCGACGTGGGCGTGAACTGCCCGGCTCCGGGGGAACGAGACCAGTCCAGAGCCGCTCCGGGATCCAGCGGTGAGTGGGGTCTCGGACTGACGTTGACGCGGACGTTGCACGGCTCGTCGTGGATGAGACTCAATTCGTCATGCACGACGACAGCGTGGCTGGACGTGGGCGTGCAATGCCAGTCACCCAGTTTCACCCTGGACGGCCACCTGGAAGGAGGTCTCGGCCGGACGTTTACGTGGACGTTGCGGCTCGTCGAGTGACGCAATTCAAACTCGACGAGGCTTGCGCTAACGTGGACGTAGCAATGCCAGGCACAGGGTGGAAATGAGACGGGTCCGATGTACCTGCGGGATCCGATGGTTGGCCGATTCATTCTGTCACGTTTTGCAAGGTGGTGATGGCGGGTGCGGATCCCAAAAAGCAGGCAGGAGGGAGCAGGAGGTTGTTTGACAAATTGTATTAAAATAAAGGTCAGCAGTAACAAAATGTAAAACATCAAAATGATCTGAATGGAAAAAATACAAAGTAGCAAAAGAAAACCAAGTGTAAAAGTCCGCCAAGGTTAAACAAACACGTACACAATGCATGCAGCAACCAAGCAGCAAACAAACAATGAATCGGCACCGGATGATCGTGCCAGGTGTCCTTTTAAGTGTTATTGATTATAACGACCAGCACCTGCGACGCTGCCGGCAGGGCTGACGTCGCTACCCGCTGGTCGCCAATCTAATCGGGACGACCAGCACCTGTGCAGGTGCAGGCGGGGCCGACAGCGCCCCCCGTTGGTCGCCAACCAGATCATGACAGTACCCCCCCTTCAAGGGGCTGCTTCCAGAAGTCCCAACAGTCTCCCAAAAGGTCCACTCGCCAGGGAACGGTCGGTGGAGAGGGCAACCGCTGCCTCTCCAGCATACGACGGGCGGCGGCGTGATGGGAACGGGACTCGGCCTGGGGTGGACGAAGACGCGGCACGGATCGTCGTGGGCGTGAGTGCGATCCCTCTCGCACGTTCACGCGACGGCGCATGGCTCTGCGTGGACGTCGAACTGCCAGGCGCAGAATGGCACCCCGTACGGCAAGCTTTACTCACAGACCCGCATGCTCACACATTGACTCACACAGGCACACCGGCACGGACACACAGACACAAGGATGATCAGACCTTGTGTACCCAAAAACTAAGATCAGTTCAACATTCTCACTACCACATAAACTAGCTTAAATTTTTCGAGGCTTTTCATTCCTCCAGACCTTCAAAAGGCTATACTATCTAATCTTCCAAGACCCAAACAAATAGACTTGTACTATCCAAAATCTTCCAAGACCCAAACAAATAGGCTTGTACTATCCAAAAATCTTCCAAGACCCAAACAAGTAGGCTTGTACTATCCAAAATCTTCCAAGACCTGAACAAATAGGCTTGTACTATCCAAAATCTTCCGAGACCTAAACAAATAGGCATGTACTATCCAAAATCTTCCAAGTCCTAAATAAATAGGCTTGTACTATCCAAAATCTTCCAAGACCTAAACAAATAGGCTTGTACTATCGTTTATCAGACTGACCTCATTTTTTGGAGATGATCCTTCCGGTCCCGAGCCCGCCCAGGTTCGTTGGGATGGCGTTTGCGTCTCACCCGGCGAGCAGGCCTGGCTTCTGCCCCCAAGAAAAGGAGGTCCTCTCGAAATCTTGATGGCTTTGCCGGTGCACCGGTTCTTGACAGTCGCCGTAGACCGCTCACCGCAGGAGACGCGTTGCCATCCCGGACGAGCACCCAAAAAGTCAGAGATATGACAGTCAGACACCGTGGACAGAGACTCGGAACCAGAAAGATTGTCCCCACATGCATATTAGCATATTTGACAATAAAGCTGACTTTGACTTTAACTTTTCTGTGGTCCACAGGGCTAGCAAGCAAGCGGATGCCCTCTCCCGAAGGGAGGCCTTCCTTGCCTGTTTCGCATCCTTCACCCCCCGAGGACGTCGGTCTCAAAGGGGGGGATGTGTGATGTCACGAGAGGCTGGGTCCTGGACAAATACATTCCCCTAAGATGGCTTCACCCAGAGAGAGAGTTTTGGCCCCATCTGGTGGAAGGCAGCAATTCAAACCCCACACCTGTGGCTGATCACGGAATGTATCCACAAGGGGGCACAAGCCAGTGTCTTATTGTGCCGGTCCCAAGCCCGGATAAATACAGAGGGGTGTGTCAGGAAGGGCATCCGACGTAAAAAATGTCGCCAAAACAAATATGCGAATCAAACCTCTGAATCCCATACCGGATCGGTCGAGGCCCGGGTTAACAACGGCCGTCATTGGTACTGTTGACCTTCAGGGTGCCAGTGGAAAATGGACTACTGTTGGTCGAAGAAGGAGAGGAGGGTGGTGTGCTCGGAGGAAAAGAGAGAAATGGAACGCCAAGAGTATAGAACTAAGAGTAGGAACTTTGAATGTAGGAACAATGACAGGTAAAGGTCGAGAGCTGGTTGACATGATGCAGAGAAGGAAGGTAGACATACTGTCAGGGTTTTGCGAGGTGGTGATGGCGGGTTCGGATCCCAAAAAGCAGGCAGGAGGGAGCAGGAGGTTGTTTGACAAATTGTATTAAAATAAAGGTCAGCAGTAACAAAATGTAAAACATCAAAATGATCTGAATGGAAAAAATACAAAGTAGCAAAAGAAAACCAAGTGTAAAAGTCCGCCAAGGTTAAACAAACACGTACACAATGCATGCAGCAACCAAGCAGCAAACAAACAATGAATCGGCACCGGATGATCGTGCCAGGTGTCCTTTTAAGTGTTATTGATTATAACGACCAGCACCTGCGACGCTGCCGGCAGGGCTGACGTCGCTACCCGCTGGTCGCCAATCTAATCGGGACGACCAGCACCTGTGCAGGTGCAGGCGGGGCCGACAGCGCCCCCCGTTGGTCGCCAACCAGATCATGACAGTACCCCCCCTTCAAGGGGCTGCTTCCAGAAGTCCCAACAGTCTCCCAAAAGGTCCACTCGCCAGGGAACGGTCGGTGGAGAGGGCAACCGCTGCCTCTCCAGCATACGACGGGCGGCGGCGTGATGGGAACGGGACTCGGCCTGGGGTGGACGAAGATGCGGCACGGATCGTCGTGGGCGTGAGTGCGATCCCTCTCGCACGTTCACGCGACGGCGCATGGCTCTGCGTGGACGTCGAACTGCCAGGCGCAGAATGGCACCCCGTACGGCCGTATGGGACCAGGTCTCGGCCGGACGCCGACGTGGGCGTGAACTGCCCGGCTCCGGGGGAACGAGACCAGTCCAGAGCCGCTCCGGGATCCAGCGGTGAGTGGGGTCTCGGACTGACGTTGACGCGGACGTTGCACGGCTCGTCGTGGATGAGACTCAATTCGTCATGCACGACGACAGCGTGGCTGGACGTGGGCGTGCAATGCCAGTCACCCAGTTTCACCCTGGACGGCCACCTGGAAGGAGGTCTCGGCCGGACGTTTACGTGGACGTTGCGGCTCGTCGAGTGACGCAATTCAAACTCGACGAGGCTTGCGCTAACGTGGACGTAGCAATGCCAGGCACAGGGTGGAAATGAGACGGGTCCGATGTACCTGCGGGATCCGATGGTTGGCCGATTCATTCTGTCACGTTTTGCAAGGTGGTGATGGCGGGTGCGGATCCCAAAAAGCAGGCAGGAGGGAGCAGGAGGTTGTTTGACAAATTGTATTAAAATAAAGGTCAGCAGTAACAAAATGTAAAACATCAAAATGATCTGAATGGAAAAAATACAAAGTAGCAAAAGAAAACCAAGTGTAAAAGTCCGCCAAGGTTAAACAAACACGTACACAATGCATGCAGCAACCAAGCAGCAAACAAACAATGAATCGGCACCGGATGATCGTGCCAGGTGTCCTTTTAAGTGTTATTGATTATAACGACCAGCACCTGCGACGCTGCCGGCAGGGCTGACGTCGCTCCCCGCTGGTCGCCAATCTAATCGGGACGACCAGCACCTGTGCAGGTGCAGGCGGGGCCGATAGCGCCCCCCGTTGGTCGCCAACCAGATCATGACAGTACCCCCCCTTCAAGGGGCTGCTTCCAGAAGTCCCAACAGTCTCCCAAAAGGTCCACTCGCCAGGGAACGGTCGGTGGAGAGGGCAACCGCTGCCTCTCCAGCATACGACGGGCGGCGGCGTGATGGGAACGGGACTCGGCCTGGGGTGGACGAAGACGCGGCACGGATCGTCGTGGGCGTGAGTGCGATCCCTCTCGCACGTTCACGCGACGGCGCATGGCTCTGCGTGGACGTCGAACTGCCAGGCGCAGAATGGCACCCCGTACGGCCGTATGGGACCAGGTCTCGGCCGGACGCCGACGTGGGCGTGAACTGCCCGGCTCCGGGGGAACGAGACCAGTCCAGAGCCGCTCCGGGATCCAGCGGTGAGTGGGGTCTCGGACTGACGTTGACGCGGACGTTGCACGGCTCGTCGTGGATGAGACTCAATTCGTCATGCACGACGACAGCGTGGCTGGACGTGGGCGTGCAATGCCAGTCACCCAGTTTCACCCTGGACGGCCACCTGGAAGGAGGTCTCGGCCGGACGTTTACGTGGACGTTGCGGCTCGTCGAGTGACGCAATTCAAACTCGACGAGGCTTGCGCTAACGTGGACGTAGCAATGCCAGGCACAGGGTGGAAATGAGACGGGTCCGATGTACCTGCGGGATCCGATGGTTGGCCGATTCATTCTGTCACGTTTTGCAAGGTGGTGATGGCGGGTGCGGATCCCAAAAAGCAGGCAGGAGGGAGCAGGAGGTTGTTTGACAAATTGTATTAAAATAAAGGTCAGCAGTAACAAAATGTAAAACATCAAAATGATCTGAATGGAAAAAATACAAAGTAGCAAAAGAAAACCAAGTGTAAAAGTCCGCCAAGATTAAACAAACACGTACACAATGCATGCAGCAACCAAGCAGCAAACAAACAATGAATCGGCACCGGATGATCGTGCCAGGTGTCCTTTTAAGTGTTATTGATTATAACGACCAGCACCTGCGAGGCTGCCGGCAGGGCTGACGTCGCTACCCGCTGGTCGCCAATCTAATCGGGACGACCAGCACCTGTGCAGGTGCAGGCGGGGCCGACAGCGCCCCCCGTTGGTCGCCAACCAGATCATGACACATACTGTGTGTCCAGGAGACCAGGTGTAAAGGGTGCAAGGCTAGAAGCTTAGGATCAGGGTTTAAGTTGTTCTACCATGGTGAAGACATAAAGAGAAATGGAGTTGGGGTCATCTTAAAAGAGGAGTTTGTTAGGAATATCTTAGAAGTAAAAAGAGTATCAGATAGAATGATGAGTCTGAAGCTAGAAATTGAAGGTGTGATGTTTAATGTTGTTTGTGGGTATGCCCCACAAGTAGGATGGGAGCTGGCGGAGACGGAGAAATTTTGGTTGGACTTTGATGAAGTCATACAGAACATCCCGAGAAGTGAGAGGGTTGTAATTGGTGAAGACTTCAATGGACATGTTGGCGCAGGAAACAAATATGATGAGGAGGTGATGGGCAGGTTTGGACTCCAGATGAGAAACGCTGAAGGACAGATGGTGGTTGACTTTGCTAAGAGAATGGAAATGGCTATTGTGAATACTTTCTTTCAGAAGAGACAGGAACATCGGGTGACCTATAAGAGTGGAGGCAGAAGTACACAGGTAGAATACATTTTGTGTCTACGGCGCCATCTAAAGGAAATCAGTGACTGCAAAGTAGTGGTTGGTGAGAGTGTAGCCAGACAGCATAGGTTGGTGGTGTGTAGGATGACGCTGGCAGTGAGGAAGATGAAGAAACCAAAGGCTGAAGTGAGGACAAAATGGTGGAAGTTGAAAAAGGAAGAGTGTTGCATAACATTTAGGAAGGAGGTAAGACAAGCACTGGGTGGGCAAGAGGTCTTTACAGATGACTGGCAAACGACAGCGAACATAATCATAGACACAGGTCGGAAAGTACTTGGTGTATCGAGTGGGAGAAAGGTAGATAAGGAGACTTGGTGGTGTAATGGGGAGGTGCAGGAGTGTATACAGAGAAAGAGGTTAGCAAAGAAGAAGTGGGACACTGAGAGGACGGACGAGAGTAGACAGCAGTACAAGGAGATGCAGCGCACGGTAAAAGTAAAGGTGGCAAAGGCCAAACAAGAGCCCTATGATGACCTGTATGCTCGGCTGGACAGCAAGGAAGGTGAGACTGATCTTTACAGCCTGGCGAGACAGAGAGACAAAGATGGTAAGGACCTGCAGCAGGTTCGGGTGAATAAGGATAGAGATGGCAATGTATTAACAGGTGCCAGTAGTGTGATGGCAAGATGGAAGGAGTACTTTGAAGAATTGATGAATAAGGAAAATGAGAAGGAACAAAGAGTAGAAGTTGTGACTGTTGTGGACCAAGACGTAGCAAACATTAGCAAGGTTGAAGTGAGGAGGGCGCTGAAGAGGATGAAGGTAGGAAAGGCACTCGGGCCTGATGATTTACCAATCGAGGTATGGAAGTGTCTTGGAGAGGTGGCGGTGGTGTTCCTGACTGGGTTATTCAACAAGATCTTAGATGGTGAACAGATGCCTGAAGAATGGAGACGAAGTGTACTCGTGCCCATTTTTAAGAACTAAGGAGATGTGCAGAGTTGTACTAACTACAGAGGAATAAAGTTAATGAGCCATACAATGAAACTCTGGGAAAGAGTAGTTGAAGCTAGACTAAGAGCAGAAGTGAACATTTGTGAGCAGCAGTATGGCTTCATGCCAAAAAAGAGTATGACAGATGCAGTGTTTGCTTTAAGAATGCTGATAGAGAAGTACAGAGAAGGTCAGAAGGAATTGCATTGTGTCTTTGTAGATCTGGAGAAAGCGTATGACAGGGTGCCCAGAGAAGAGCTGTGGTATTGCATGAGGAAGTCTGGAGTGACAGGAAAGTATGTCAGAGCGGTGCAAGACATGTATCATGATTGTAAGACAGTTGTGAGGTGTGCTGTCGGTGTGACGGAGGAATTTAATGTGGAGGTGGGACTCCACCAGGGGTCAGCTCTGAGCCCCTTTTTATTTGCTATTGTGATGGACAGGCTGACAGACGATGTTAGATAAGAATCTCCTTGCACCATGATGTTTGCAGATGACATTGTGATCTGTAGCGAGAACGGGGAGCAGGTGTCGCAGAAACTAGAGATGTGGAGATATGCCCTGGAAAGGAGAGGAAGGTAGATCAGCTACAGCAAGATGGAATATATGTGTGTGTGAATGAGAGGGATCCAAGTGCAAGCGTGGTGCTCCAGGGAGAAGAGATAAAGAAGGTGGAGAATTTTAAGTACTTGGGGTCAACTGTCCAGAGCAATGGAGAGTGTGGAAAAGAGGTGAAGAAGCGTGTCCAGGCAGGCTGGAGCAGCTGGAGAAAAATGTCAGATGTCATGTGTGATAGAAGGGTTTCAGCTAGGATGAAAGGAAAAGTGTATAAAACAGTGGTGTGACCAGCCATGATGTTTGGACTGGAGACAGTGCCGCTCAAGAAAAGACAGGAAGCAGAGCTGGAGGTAGCAGAGCTGAAGATGTTGAGGTTTTCTTTGGGAGTGAACATGTTGGATAGGATCAGGAATGAGTACATTAGAGGGACAACTCAAATTAGAGGCTTTGGAGAGAAAGTCAGAGAGGCCAGACTGAGATGGTTTGGACATGTCCAGAGGAGAGAGAGCGACTATATCGGAAGAAGGATGCTGAGCCTTGAAATGCCAGGCAGGAGACCGAGTGGAAGACCGAAGAGGAGGTTTATGGATGTGTTCAATGAGGACATGCAGGTAGCTGGTGTGAGAGAAGAGGATGCACAAAACCGGGTTAAATGGAGGACATTGATTCACTGTGGCGACCCCTGAAGGGAAAAGCCGAAAGGAAAAGAAGAAGACCTGTGGCTGATCACGGCTTGATTAGCAAGCATGATTTTTAAGGCAGAGTGCCTCTGAGTGTGGAAGCCGGGCGAGACAAGCTCCATTACTGTGCGCTGTGGAGAAACTGATTGCTGCATGGAACTCATCACCAGTTGGGACCATACGGCAGAACACTGGATTTGGACCCTTGCTAAAGGTGGCTAGGCTACCTGAGAAGGACATCAAGAGGGGTGAGGCCTAGAAACACATGTAAAAGAACCCTGTCTTCAGTGTCACCTCAGAAGAGACTTTATTATGATTTAAGTGTTGGAATAGAGACTATTCTTGCCTTTGTTGCTTGTGAATTCCCCCTGAAACCTTTTATTAAAACCTTTGTATGCATTCAAACCTGTCGCCCATTGCGCTCCTTGTCCTGTCCCGCTGAGAGCTCGCCTCTCATGACATTACAACGTATATACCGTATTTTCACGACCATAAGGCGCATATAAACGTCTCAGATTTTTTTCAAAATGTGCGGTGCGCCCTGTAGTATTCGAGACCACCATGAGTAGGACGCGGTAAAGAAAACGAGGGGTGTGTGTGGGCATGGTTTGTGTATAAACGAACAGGTATGTGCTTTATGTAGAACATTGCTGTTTTAACAACCCTGAAAATGGCAAAGAGACATGGTTATGAAGCTCAGTTTAAACTGAAGCTATCAGCTACGCCGAGGAACATGGGAATCAAGCCGCCGTGACATAATACGCGGACATAAGGCAAGGTCCGGAGGTGGAGGAACGGCCGGCGAATTATTCTGAAAAGCTAGCGAAAAGCCTTCGTTTCCTGTTGTGCTTACCTGCCATGCTAACGGAGAGAAACTCCTGCCGATTGTGATTTTTTAAAAGAAAGACTTTGCCTAAAGAGACATTTCCAGCAGGCGTCATTATCAAGGCAAACGAAAAGGGCTGGATGTTACGCCACAGTTTGACAATGGACTGTGGATGCTTGGGCTAACGTGTCTGCTGGCACGGTGGCTCGAGCTTTCGGAAAAGTCGGTACCGGTAATGTGCTCTTTTTTACCATGCCGACGCCTATTGAGTGATGATTACAAAATGTAATTACTTTGTAATGAATAAAGAAAGCACTACCAAACTCAGTTTTGCTCCCGATCTGTTTTTTTAAATACGCACACTTGTATGCCTGCGTGTTGTTGTGGGGCGGACGTACGTATGGCAGTAGAGGATATGTACCGGTATATAAAACGTGGGCCCTATCAGCCGGTGCGCTCAATGTGTAAGTTAAATACAGAAATGGCACACATAAATGAGACTGCGCCTTTTCACACGGTGCACCCTTTGGTCGTGAAAATACGGTATTTATATATACAGGTAACATCCGATTTACGACCGATGCAAGTTCCGACCACACGTACTTACGACCAGACCCTTTTTTTTCTTCTACGGCTATGGTGGCAGCACAGCAACGATGTTGAGATCTGCAGCGTGTTTGCGATGCATTTGGTAGAATAGAGACTCGAGATGGTCCTTCTTGTTTAGATTGAACAAGTAAGATGTTTATTTGCCGAAGCAGAGAAAGCAACCGCTTCTCTCAGCATTGTATAAAAACTATTTTTGATATTGCTGTCAAATGACCATTTGTGGCGTTGTGGCTGCGTTGCCAGATGTGCTCAACATTCAGCCTGACTTATTTATCTCAACAGAGAATATTACAGCATTGCACAAAATAAGGATACAAAATAACTGTTTCTTCACAAACGCATACAACAATTTTGTGATGGCACCAGCGGGGGGAGTGTATGTATATATATATATATATATATATATATATATATATATATATATATATATGCACGCACGCAGACACACGCACACAAACACACACACACACACACACACACGCACGCACGCACACACACACAGACACACACACACACACACACACACACACACACACACACACACACACACACACACACACACTCCTAAGCTAAAAATATCCATAGATTTGATCAAGGCTGACATGGCTACTGTTGCACTTCAGTCACTTTACTATCATGAGCGGTACCGAATCAGTGACGTGCAGTCAGTGGAGGCAGGGGAGGCAGTGCCTCACCTGTCATCATGGAAAGCTGTCATGGAAATATCAAATGAAAAAATAAATTAAACAGTTAACCGAATGTACATACATTCAAGAGCTTGATTCGGCTACAACTCACGCTAAGTAACTCCACATGCAAACAAAGAAGCACAAACTCTGAGCTGAGCCAACAACGTTCAAGAATACGTATGCTTTTGCATTTTCAAGTGAACTTTACCACAAGAGAGACCATATTGGCCCACGCTCAATGCTAGAGCGATTACACTACATATAACATTCTACACATGAAATTCAATTGTCTCTGATGACAAAGAGAAAGAATCATTCAAATAAGTGATGAGAAAATCTATCTTCTTCTTTTCCTTTTGACTTTTCCCTCCAGGGGTCGCTACAGTGATGAGAAAATCTAGCTATAAGTAAAAAATAATTCATTTCAAGCAAAAAAGTATTAAAGTACTGTGATATCATGAGAGGCTGGCTCTCAGCGGGACAGGACAAGAAGTGCAATGGACGACAGGTTTGGATACAAACAAAGGTTTTAATCAAAGGTTTCAGGGGGGATTCACAAGCAACAAAGGTTTGAATAGTGTCTCTTCCAATACTTAAATCAAAATAAAGTCTCTTCTGAGGTAAAACTGAAGACGGAGTTCTTTTCCAAGAGTCTCTAGGCCTCACCCCTCTTGACGTCCTCCTCATGTAGCCTAGCCACCTTAGCAAGGTCCAAATCCAGTGTCCTGTCGTGTGGTCCCAACTGGCAATGAGTTCCACGCAGCAATCAACTTCTTCACAGAGCACAGCAATCGAGCTTGTCTTTCCCCAAGCTGCACACTCAGAGGCTCTCTGCCTTAAGAGCCTTGCCTGCCAATCCCGCCCTGATCAGCTGCAGGTGTGTGGTTTTAATTGCTGCCTTCCACCAGATGGGGCCAAGACTCTCTCTGGGTGGAGCCATCTTAGGGGGATGTATTTGCCCTCCAGGACACAGCCTCTCGTGACATCACAGTACATACCACCAGTGAGTCTCATGCTTGTTGGATTCCAGTTCTAAGTGCTGTAAACCAATCTTTCAGTCTTGTAAGCGGTTTAGAAAGTCATCTATTTCTCTACACATTCTGTTTCTTTTCCTCTTCCCAATTTTCTCCAGGATTTGGATACTGTTTACACGATAGACAGATGGATGCTGTATTGCCGCTGCCCTCATATAATATTCAATCGATTTGTAGTTCTGTCTCTGAGTGGAGTGTAAATATTTTGCGTAGTAGTTATAAAGCATCTGTCTGTCCCCAGGTTCCTGTTCCACTTGATCTAGTAGTTCTGCAAATATATCACCAGCTATAGCTTGGTTATGAGTCGACTTTGCATATATATTTGCAAGAGTTATTTTTCTTTTTAGTGAAGATTGATGGTAGAGAGCAATCAGTTCTCTGTAGAGGCTGATTGCCCTGTCAACCACTACTTGTTCCGGTGGAATGTCCCTGTGCGAAAGAATTTTATTTTTGTAGCAGATTGCAGCACACCTCTTCAGATATCGTTCCTGTGGATGTCTTTCAAGAGCTTCCTCTACCAAATCAAGAGCTTCATCGATTGATAAATATACTCTGTATAGTTTAAGTAATGGTTTCATACCACTGTAGCTGCTGACAGGCTTTTTCAAAACTTTTTTTGCCAATTGCCATGCTTCACTATTAATTCTTCTTCCTCGAACAGCACAAGCTGCTAGGTAAATTGTTGATAGATACAAGTTATTTGGATCATGTTTTGTTGCTATTTTCAGTTTCTCAAATGTGTTTGCATCTAGTTGAGTTTTATAAAGCTTAATAGTACTCACTAATGCTAAGACATAACTGGAGTGCCATTCAATCATTTCTGGCTGCATCCTAATCGCTCTCTGAAAATATTGCACTGCCAGAAGAGTATTGTCTTTTCCAAATTTCATTAGAGCCCAGGCCTTTTCAGCATATATCTCTGGGTGGAGTTCCTCCTGATATGGTGAAGGATATTTATTCAGAAGGATATCAACCTTGGTCAAGTAAGTCTGACTTTCTGCTTGTTCTCCCATGTGGCCGTGCAGCCAAGCAAGGTTCCCGTAGTTGACCACCAGCCATGGTCCCTCCTCTGAGACAGTATTTCTCATCTGACGCAATGCCTCCGCAGCTCTACAAAAAAAGCGCAGGGACTCTTTGGTACTCCCAAGACGGTAGTGTATGTAACCCTGTAAGTTGTAAATATGTCCCAGCCAGTTATATCCTTCCACAGTTCCAATATCTTCCAGCTTATCTCTGAGAAGGAAAAGTTTGGATTTTGGGGGGTTCAGGGTCCAGGTGAAGTGACATTGCAGGCTCTCCAGCTTGGCCTTTAGTGTTGTTTGAGTCTGAGAAGAACTGAAAATGTGTAATAACATTAAAAAAAAATGAAGCACAAAATAACCCATACACAAAATAAAGTACATTTGTTTATTATCTATAAAATTAATAAGAGCATGAGGTCAGACAAAATCATTACTCGACAGGATTTTAAGTACTCAACTCAATACTATTTATAAAGCACTTTAAAATATTCACCACTTTAAAGAAAGTGTTGTATATGGAGCAAATATCATATATACAACAATAAAACAAATTCGTAACAAAGTGATTAGAAAGCACTAAACAGTAAAATTAATAGACCTGAGGCGCCGGGCAGGTGTCTCAGGACGGATGAGTTTAGAGAGGTAAAGCGGAGTGAGGCCATTTAAAGGACAACCGACACCATTTTTTGTTTCCTAACTGACATCAGAAAAACGTTTTATAGCACCTAAAATACCCAAAACACGCAGGCTGATATTTTTAGTCAAATGCAAAACACCAATATAAATGACTTAAAGTGTCCCTAAACTGCCACAAAATGAACTCCGAACTGGGGGTTTTCAGAAAGTCGCGCCCCCAGTTCGTGACTTCACGCCAGGACGTCTTGCCTTGCTCCAGAATCAAAACTATGGCTTCTGAGAGTTCAGTTTCAGAGAAGATGATTTCTTGTTACTCATCCAGTTATGAATATGATTCAAATAGTACAAATGTTTGCAATCAATTAAAGAAGTCCTTCCGTATAAATTCCAGCCGTCTGGACTCCAATGTAGCGTCCCAGAAAATGCACAAGATGGCGCCCAAGCTTCGTTGGAAACGGGCAGATTTGTCTGCTCGGAATTTGTGTGCACGTCTTTATGGTGTTACCGCAATTGATAGCATACTTGGCAATAAAGATGATTCTGATTCTGATTCTGATTCTTGATGCGACACACAACAATTCACCATCGCGTTTTTGAGGTGTTTTTCCTTCTAATTTCGCCATCAAGACGATATTTTCAGACCAAACAAAGTACCCAAAGTGCATTGTGTGTCGCTTTCTCGGTCAGGGGCGTTCCTGACGTGATGTGTTCTACATACTTGGCAATAAAGATGATTCTGATTCTGATTCTTATTCTGATTCTTGATGCGACACACAACAATTCACCATCGCGTTTTTGAGGTGTTTTTCCTTCTAATTTCGCCATCAAGACGATATTTTCAGACCAAACAAAGTACCCAAAGTGCATTGTTTGTCGCTTTCTCGGTCAGGGGCGTTCCTGACGTGATGTCACTTCAGACATCATCATCAAATCGAAAACAAGACTTCCTTAATATTCAGCGCGAGTCTTAAAACGTAAAATATAGCTATATGTGGTGGAATCTTTGTATAATGCGCTCAGTAGAAGTCATTTGAAGTGATTTTACAAATTATGGACACAACTTGTCCGGAGGTGTCAGTTGTCCTTTAACAGTATCTTAAAAAGAACTATAAAATGTTTTGGGAGCCAGTGAAGGGGTTCCTGGGTAGGAGTTATGCAGCTGCGGCCAACACCAAAGGTTCTGTCAGCCAAATAGGACCGAAACCACTCAAGGGTGCTACCGCCAATGCCCACCAAGGCTACAAACGTGCCAACAGAATATTGTGATCGACTGTATAAAATGCTGCAGTTAAATCAATTAAAACCAGACACACACAGTCTCCAGTGTCATTTTCCAGGAGGATGTTCAGAGAAATAATGAAGATCCACCAGACAATTGTGAGCATAAAAAAAAAACATGGCAAAAGTATCGTCGGTATGGACAGTCAATGCCAAATACAAGTTAATGTGAATTAAAATGTTAAACGATGTTAAAAATATCATAAATCTCAAACACAGAAATGATTTACCTCATTATGTAGCTGGAACCGAATTGTTTCGTGACAGCGACTTTACCCTTAGGCATCTTGTTGCTTTGGGTGCAGCACGAGAATATCTGTTAAACTTTTATGGTGCAATAAAACATTGAACATGGAGATTGTTTTTGGACTCTGTGTACCCTCATCAACGGTACGATGACGTACACAGATACCTGTATTTTCATTTCCATGAGATCTGTCGATGTTGCCATCTCATTCATCAAAAAAATATCTTTTTCATATGAAAGGTGTGTCTCACATCATCATGTTTTATATGCAAAGGAAAAGACAACTATGTATGAAAATCAAATCAGACTGTACTCAAGAATACAATCCCATATTACATGTGTTCAGAATAAAAAATATCCCACCTAATGAAAAGTATGCTTTGTGCATATTGTCATTTTATTTTATTTATACAAACTTCACTGGGCAATAACTTAAAGGTATAGCGAAGAGGCAAGAGGACAAAAGGAAAACCTGTTCGCGACAGTGTGTTACAAAATGGAAAGATATTTATCAAATAAACATATCCATAATACATGACTAACATTTTGACCTACATGTTATATTTTGAATTACAAATACGTATATAAATTGTGAATTAAATGAAATGTTTGTCATAATGCTTGGATTGAGACATGTCGATCGTGAATAAAATTGAATGAGCACATTTGGGGATAAACTGATCTTAGTTTGACTCCCATAGTTTCCAAATGCTCCATTCACAAAAACACATTTTAAATTGTACATTAGTTAAATCATTTTGCAGAGGTCGTGAGGTCAAATCCCACTTCGGCCTCCCTGTGTGGAGTTTGCATGTTCTCCCCGGGCCTTCGTGGATTTTCTTCGGCCCTCAATTTCCTCCCACATTCCCAAAACATGCACTGAAGGCTGATTGAACACTCAAAATAGTCCCTATAGGTGTGAGTGTGAGAGCGGATGGCTGTGACAGTTTCTCTCTCATCATTGACAGTTCTACCGTGTCCCCTGCCCTTCAGGTCCAGAGCCTGGGTGTCAATCTCGATAGCTCACTATCTTTTCACTCCCATATAAATATCATAACTCGGTCTGCATATTTCCACCTCCGTAATATCAATCGTCTCCGTCCCTCTCTCACCCCTCACACCACTGCTATCCTTATCCACAGTCTCGTCACCTCATGTGTCGATTATTGTAACTCATTTCTTTTCAGGGTCAATTAAAAATGTCTCCATAAACTCCAACTAGTCCAAAATTCCTCAGCCCGGATCATCACTGAAACCCCTTCCTTTCACCACATCACTCCTGTCCTCCAGCATCTCCACTGGCTCCCTGTTAAACTTCGTATTGAATTCTAGATACTTCTGTTTACATTTAAAGCCATCCATAACCTTGCCCCCTCCTATCTGTCTGACCTACTTCAAATCTCTGTTCCCTCTCGGGCCCTCAGATCCTCATCCTCCCTTCACCTCTATGTGCCCTTTGCCCGTCTAACCACGATGGGATGCAGAGCTTTCAGCCGCTCTGCTCCCAAACTCTGGAATTCACTTCCACCCAACATCCGTAATATTGACTCCCTCCCTATTTTCAAGGCTCACCTCCAAACCCATTTGTTTAAAATTACTTTCAATGTCTAGTTCTATCTGCTATTTTATTATGTATCATTTTACTTATGGTTTTATTGTTATGTGCTTTGTTTTATTGTTTTTATTGTAAAGTGTCCTTGGGTGTTTTGAAAGGCGCTTGAAATAAAATGTATTATTATTATTAACGTGTTTATCGGTTTGAAATAAGTAGGAATTTTGTGTTGCCAAAGGACTCTTTGTAATTTTTCAGAAACTCCTGCAATGTAAGGTACTGCTACTCCTCTCCTTTTTGTATGTTGAGAATTTTTGGTTTCATTCCCTATTCTTTCTTTCTGACACAGTACAAACATTTATGCTTTCCTCTTCAGAACTATTTAAACCATATTCATAAGTGGATGAGGAACAAGAAAGCATACATCCAGCAAACATTTAAACAGCTTCTTCCCCCAAGCCATTCCCTCTTTGAACAGTAGCCCAAATTGAACTGTATAGTGCCTCTTTGGAATTTTTTTGATGATGATACTAGTGCAGCGTGTTCGACCGGAAACAAATTCCTTGTGTGTTCTACATACTTGGCAATAAAGATGATTCTGATTCTGATATTCTCCGAATCTGAAGCCATTGTTTTGATTCTAGAGCAAGGCAACGACGTCCTTGTGTGACGTCACGAACAAGGGGGGCGGGACCTTCTGAAACTGAACCTTTGTGAGGTCATTTTGAAGTATTTTTGGGACACCTTAAGTCAGTGGTGTCAAACATACGGCCCGCAGGCCAGAACCGGCCCCCAAGGAGGTTTAATCAGGCCTGCGGGATTTTCAATGTGGAAAAAATGCACAAACGACATGGAATTCCTATTTTTAATGAGGTGCAATTTAAGTATTGTCCCCTGAGGGGCAGAATGGTGGTGTTTTCTACGTTTTCAACGTAGAAATAAACAGCTGTGTTTTTTTTTCAACCTGGTCATTTTTTTCAACCGCCGTTTCAAGTGGCAAGTGGGAACCCCACTCATTTCCCCTGTCTGAGAGATGTGTGTGTGTGTGTGTGTGTGTGTGTGTGTGTGTGTGTGTGTGTGTGTGTGTGTGTGTGTGTGTGTGTGTGCGTGCGTGCGTGCGTGCGTGTGTGTGTGTGTGTGTGTGTGTGTGTGTGTGTGTGTGTGTGTGTGTGTGTGTGTGTGTGCGTGCGTGCGTGCGTGTGTGTGTGTGTGTGTGTGCGTGTGTGTGTGTGTGTGTGTGTGAACAGACCTGATGCGGTACAAAGACAAGATTGCAGGATTACTGTGGGAGTTTGATAAACTTTTTCAGGTATTTGGTGAATTTGAGGAATGGAGTCGAGTAAAACGTCCCGTAAATTTTTTTGCCAAAACAAATATGCGAATCAAACCTATGAATCCCATACCGGATCGGTCGAGGCCCGGGTTAACAACGGCCGCCATTAGTACTGTTGACCTTCAGGGTGCCATTGGAAAAATGGACTACTGTTGGTCGAAGAAGGAGAGGAGGGAGGTGTCCCGGAGGAAAAGAGAGAAATGGAACGGCAAGAGTATAGAACTAAGAGTAGGAACTTTGAATCTAGGACCAATGACAGGTAAAGGTAGAGAGCTGGTTGACATGTCGCAGAGAAGGAAGGCAGACATACAGTGTGTCCAGGAGACCAGGTGGAAAGGGAGCAAGGCTAGAAGCTTAGGGTCAGGGTTTAAGTTGTTCTATCATGGTGAAGACAGAAAGTTTGTTAGCAATGTCTTAGAAGTAAAAAGAGTATCAGATAGAATGATGAGTCTGAAGCTAGAAATTGAAGGCGTGATGTTCAATGTTGTTTGTGGGTATGCCCCCACAAGTAGGATGTGAGCTGGCGGAGAAGGAGAAATTTTGGTTGGACTTTGATGAAGTCATACAGAACATCCCGAGAAGTGAGAGGGTTGTAATTGGTGGAGACTTCAATGGACAAAGATGATGAGGAGGTGATGGGCAGGTTTGGACTCCAGATGAGGAACGCTGAAGGACAGATGGTGGTGGACTTTGCTAAGAGAATGCAAATGGCTATTGTGAATACTTTCTTTCAGAAGAGACAGGAACATAGGGTGACCTATAAGAGTGGAGGCAGAAGTACACAGGTAGACTACATTTTGTGTCAACGGCGCCATCTAAAGGAAATCAGTGACTGCAAAGTAGTGGTTGGTGAGAGTGTAGCCAGACAGCATAGGTTGGTGGTGTGTAGGATGACGCTGGCAGTGAGGAAGATGAAGAAACTAAAGGCTGAAGTGAGGACAAAATGGTGGATGTTGAAAAAGGAAGAGTGTTGCATGATATTTAGGAAGGAGGTAAGACAAGCACTGGGTGGGCAAGAGGTCCTTCCAGATGACTGGCAAACTACAGCGAACATAATCAGAGACACGGCTCGGAAAGTACTTGGTGTATCGAGTGGAAGAAAGGTAGATAAGGAGACTTGGTGGTGGAACGGGGTTGGTGCAGGAGTGTATACAGAGAAAGAGGTTAGCAAAGAAGAAGTGGGACACTGAGAGGACGGACGAGAGTAGACAGCACTACAAGGAGATGCAGCGCACGGTTAAAGTAAAGGTGGCAAAGACCAAACAAGAGGCCTATGATGACTTGTATGCTCGGCTGGACAGCAAGGAAGGTCAGACTGATCTTTACAGGCTGGCGAGACAGAGAGACAAAGATGGTAATTACCTGCAGCAGGTTCGGGTAATTAAGGATAGAGATGGTAATGTATTAACAGGTGCCAGTAGTGTGATGGCAAGATGGAAAGAGCACTTTGAAGAATTGATGAATGAGGAAAATGAGAAGGAACAAAGAGTAGAAGACGTGACTGTTGTGGACCAAGACGTAGCAAGCATTAGCAAGGATGAAGTGAGGAGGGCGCTGAAGAGGATGAAGGGGGGAAAGGCACTTGGGCCCGATGATTTACCAATCGAGGTATGAAAGTGTCTTGGAGAGGTGGCGGTGGTGTTCCTGACTGGGTTATTCAACAAGATTTTAGATGGTGAACGGATGCCTGAAGAATGGAGACGAAGTGTACTTTTGCCCATTTTTAAGAACAAAGGAGATGTGCAGAGTTGTACTAATTACAGAGGAATAAAGTTGATGAGCCATACGATGAAACTCTGGGAAAGAGTAGTTGAAGCTAGACTAAGAGCAGAAGTGAACATTTGTGAGCAGCAGTATGGCTTCATGCCAAAAAAGAGTACGACAGATGCATTGTTTGCTTTAAGAATGCTGATAGAGAAGTACAGAGAAGGTCAGAAGGAATTGCATTGTGTCTTTGTAGATCTGGAGGAAGCGCATGACAGGGTGCCCAGAGAAGAGCTTTGACATTGCATGAGGAAGTCTGGAGTGACGGAAAAGTATGTCAGAGCGGTGCAAGACATGTATCATGACTGTAAGACAGTTGTGAGGTGTGCTGTCGGTATGACTGAGGAATTCAATGTGGAGGTGGGACTCCACCAGGGGTCAGCTCCGAGCCCCTTCTTGTTTGCTATGGTGATGGACAGGTTGACAGACAATGTTCGACAAGAATCTCCTTGGACCATGATGTTTGCAGATGACATTGTGATCTGTAGCGAGAACGGGGAACAGGTGGCGGAGAAACTAGAGATGTGGAGCTATGCCCTGGAAAGGAGAGGAATGAAGATCAGTCGCAGCAAGACGGAATATATCTGTGTGAATGAGAGGGATCCAAGTGCAAGAGTGATGCTACAGGGGGAAGAGATAAAGAAGGTGGAGGATTTTAAGTATTTGGGGTCAACTGTCCAGAGCAATGGAGAGTGTGGAAAAGAGGTGAAGAAGCGTGTCCGGGCAGGCTGGAGCGGCTGAAGAAAAATGTCAGGTGTGATGTGTGATAGAAGGGTTTCAGCTAGGATGAAAGGGAAAGTGTATAAAACCGTGGTCAGACCAGCCATGATGTTTGGACTGGAGACAGTGCCACTGAAGAAAAGACAGAAAGCAGAGCTGGAGGTAGCAGAGCTGAAGATATTGAGGTTTTCTTTGGGAGTGACCAGGTTGGATAGGATCAGGAATGAGTACTTTAGAGGCACAACTCATATTAGAGGCTTTGGAGAGAAAGTCAGAGAGGCCAGACTGAGATGGTTTGGACATGTCCAGAGGAGAGAGAGTGACTATATCGGGAGAAGGATGCTGAGTTTTTAACTGCCAGGCAGGAGACCGAGAGGAAGACCGAAGAGGAGGTTTATGGATGTGGTCAAAGAGGATATGAAGGTAGCTGGTGTGAGTGAAGAGGATGCACAAAACCGGGATAGATGGAGGACATTGATTCGCTGTGGCGACCCCTGAGGGGAAAAGCCGAAAGGAAAAGAAGTTTTATTCATGGTTTTATTGTTTTATGTATTGTTTTTTTATTGTAAAGTGTCCTTGGGTCTTCAAAAAGGCGCTTGTAAATTTAATGTATTATTATTATTATTATTATTATTATTATTATTATTATTATTATTATTATTATTATTATTATTATTATTATTATTATTATTATTATTTGTCTCTGTGTGTTGTGCGATTAGCTGGCAACCAATTCAGGGTGTCCCCCGCCTCGTGCCCAAAGATAGGTTAGGCTCCACCACCCCTTGCCACCCTCCTGAGTAGAAAGCGGAATAAAAGATGAATAATAGAATGAATGCCATGAATAAACCATTTTGTGGAATTCATTATGGTTTTATATATATTTTCCACTAGAGGGCACTATCCACGTGGATACCTGTTTGCCATCAGACAGAAACCGGGGAAGGAGTAGAAGCGTCGTCTGAATGACGTCACGGATTCGGCGACAAAATACGAAGTAATCACCATGTTGAAGAAATACAATAGGTTTTTACACCTTAATGATTGCTCTACAGAAGACGACTTAGCAATGGTAATAAAAATTGTGTCTTTTTATTCAAACCTAAAACCTGCTCACAATTCTCGGCCATTACCCCTCTGTGTTCTTCGGTGGTGATTGTCGCTACACTTTTATGTTGAATTCATTCGTGAAAAGCATCACCGCTATTCTGTTTATTTGCAGAAGAGAATGTGACTAAATGTCAGTTTTGCTGTGGGAAGAGGAGGAAGATAGTCCGAAATTTGTTGCGGAATGGAGACGTGGACTCCGAACCCCCGAGCGAAACCATTCATACCCCGCCAGCAAAGAAGCATGTACCTCGCTTATAAGTACAAACTGTGCAATAAGAGGGCTATTCGTCGCTTCTGTCAGGTGAGACGAAAGTTTCAGTTGCTAAGAAAACTGGCACATATTCACACAACACTTCCAATCTGCATATAATGTCCAATTGTTGTGTCAGAGTAAGTTGATATTTGTTTTTCTCACGGTTAAACTGCTGTTGATGTAGTGATTTTTAGTTTAATGCAAAAGCATTACCTAATTTTGTTATGAGGCAATCTTTACAAAAGGCCCACTAAAACTTCACGGTTAAACTGCTGTTGATGTAGTGATTTTTAGTTTAATGCAAAAGCATTACCTAATTTTGTTATGAGGCAATCTTTACAAAAGGCCCACTAAAACTAACAAAAACTTTGGGATAATTCAGCTTGTTTTCTTCCCCAGGCTGGTGCGGTACTGTTTCTACTGATAACTGTCATTGTCAATATTAAACTCATCTTGGAGACGAGAAGAGTTGTTAATGAAGAAGCAGCAGCCCAAGAATATGGTATTGCTCATTTGACTAATGTGTTGTAATTTATATAATATTGTTACGATGTAACTTGTGAATGTCTTTTTTTTAGAGGATGTGATGCCCAATATGGAGACGCCTCGCCGACCACCAAATGGGCGCAAGGTTCTTGACATTGAGGTCTACTCTAGCCGGTCCAAAGTCTATGTTGCGGTCGATGGCACTACTGTGAGTGAGAAATCGACTGATAAACAGTATCCATCCATCGATCTTGTAATCATCTTTTTCTCACAAGGGTCATGGCCATGCTTCTTCCTGAACTCATTCACTGCCAGACATGTGCAAAAATGTGTACACTCCAGACAGGGTTTTTGTCATTGTCACTCGAATTCCAGGACCCACCCACAGAATATTAAGTTTTAGGACTACATAAACATTCAATGCAGCGTAAGAAACCTTAGACTCTCTTCTTTCATCAGAAAAAAAAGTGGTAATTCCTAAATTATATGGTTCTGGACTTATATGAGGTTGAAATGAGGGTGGCTGTCCAAAATACAATGCAATACATACATATTGGTTTATATAGCGCTTTAACAACAGCAAAAGCTGGAAGAATGCGCTAACACGTGGAAGGGGAAAACATTGCCAGAGGCCATGGCCAGTGCTTTTATCGGCACGCAAACAAGAAAAAACAAAAGCCGAACAAATTCGGGAATGGTGCTCTATGTCATATTTTCAATTACCGTATAAATTGTGAATGGCAGTGAATGAGTTAATTGTTAATTGCAATGTTATTGTTATCAGAGTGTTTACTACTTTCTTGCAGGTATTGGAGGATGATATGCGGGAGCAAGGAAGAGGCATCCATGTGATTGTTCTCAACCAAGCAACTGTAAGATTCTCTATTTACGAGACAACAACAAATTTGATGGATGCAACATGTCGATGAATTAATTTATTCACGACAAATGAGTTATTTTTTTTCAACCACATGCCTCAATACGTAAAACAACACTTGCTTTAAATACATGGCAGATTCTTGATCAGGTTTGGCTAAAAACGGGTGTGAATTTGTGATCTAACCAGCAAAATTAAATGAAGGCTGATCCAGTGCTATTTGCAGTTTACATCTTCAAGATTACAGGAATTATTTTCTCTGTCCCCCAAAATAAAAATCTCTTAATGGCTATCGCTGGGACTCAGTTGAAGATATGATGTGATGCTTCAAACCTACATGGGCACTAAATCGACAGATGCTAACATACACACTTTAGGTGTGGGTGTGCAGGCTCTCTTTAATTTGCCTTCATGACCAAACTTCATAAGTGACCCAGCAACAAGCAGCTTCTTAGTGAATAGTGTGATAGAACAACCGACACCTCCGGACAAGTTGCGTCCATAATTTGTAAAATCACTTCAAATGACTTGTACTGTGCGCATTTCACAAGGATTCCACCACATATAGTTATATTTTACGTTTTAACACTGGCGCTGAATATTCAGGAAGTCTTGTTTTCGAGTTGATGACGATTCCTGAAGTGATGTCACATGAGGAGCGCCCCTGACCGACAAAGCGACACACAATGCATTTTGGGCACTTTTTTTTTCATCTGAAAGCACAGTGTTGATCGCGAAATTAGAAGGCAAAACACATAAATAACGCGATGGTGAATCGTGTGTCGCATCAAGACTATCGATTGCGGTAACACCATAAAGAAGTGGACACAAATTCCCAGCAGACAAATCAGCCCATTTCCAACGGAGCTTGGGCGCCATCTTGTGCATTTTCTGGGCCGCTACATTGGAGTCCAGACGGCTCGAATTGATACGGAAGGACTTCTTTAATCGATTGCAAACATTTATGCTTTCCTCTTCAGAACTATTTGAATCATATTCATAACTGGATGAGTAACAAGACAGCATCTTCCCATAATATGAACTCTATGAAGCCATTGTTCTGATTCTGGAGCAAGGCAAGACGTCCTGGCTTGACGTCACAAACTGGGGGCGGGACTTTCTGCAAATCCCCAATTCCGGGCTCATTTTGTGGCACTTTTGGGACACTTTAAGTCATTTTATTGGTGTTTTGCATTTGACTAAATATATCAGCCTGCGTGTTTTGGGTATTTTAGATGCTATAAAAAGTTTTTATGATGTCAGTTAGGAAACGAAAGACAAAACAAAACAAAAGAAAAAAAAAGTGTGTCGGTTTTCCTTTAAGTTGAAACAGATGTATTATTTTAAATTATTTTTAGGGACAAAGGAAAGGTTGTCCCATATGTCGATTGTGTACGTGTATGTGTACGGACAGTAAATGCGTGTGCGGTAACCCAGTCAATCATGGGAGTTTGGTTGATTGAAAAATAGATCTTCAGCTGAAATAAATTGGCCATCTTTGGAATAATGGATTGAAATCAACGTGTTGGAAATAAATATTTCCCTATTTTATGTTTCCCAGGGTCATGTGATGGCCAAAAGAATTTTTGATACCTACTCCCCCCATGAGGATGAAGCCATGATACTCTTCCTCAACATGGTGACCCGAGGTCGCGTTCTGATCTTTACCATCAAGGTAAATTACTGTTTGCCAGAAGTCTCTCTCTCTCTCTCTCTCTCTCTCTCTCTCTCTCTCTCTCTCTCTCTCTCTCTCTCTCTCTCTCTCTCTCTCTCTCTCTCTCTCTCTATCTATCTATTCATCCATCTATCCATCGATCCATCCATCCATATATATATATATATATATATATATATATATATATATATATATATATATATATATATATATATATATATATATATATATATAAAGCGGCTGGATAGCTCAGTTGATAAGGCATCGGTTTGGAATGTGGGAGACGAGGGTTCGAATCCCACTTGTGGCAGAGAAAATGAGCACAATGACATCATCCAGTGTGGGTCCTTGGGCAAGACCCTTCACGCTAATGCCTACCTCATACAATGATGAGAGACAATAAATGGAATGACATGCCGGCTCAGACGTCGCCCGGCCAAACAAGGTCTGCGTCAGGTGCTGGGGAACCAGAGCACCCTGATGAAAAATGGGCTACTGGAACAAAGCGGAGATGGACGAAATGCGATAACATGGCTCTGTTGGAATGCTACTACTCAAGCAACCCTAGTCAGAGGGGTTACATGCGGAGAATGGGGGCTGAATGGGTACTTCGAAACCCACAGTCACGGTTGACCACAAAACAACTAGTAGCTCAGTGTTCCAATATCCACAAACGGCAATTGCTATCACAACTTGAGATTGATGAGGTACAACACAAATTCCGAGGTGAAGGGCCCCAGGCTGCCACATCACAGGAAGAGGTTCAACCAGAGATTGGGAGGCAAGCCCCAATGAATAATGAGATTGAGAAGCCAGCCCCAATAAATGAAATGCTGAGCGAGGCAGCAAATGACCTGAGAGATAAGATCATGGCAAGAATGAAAACTGGGCAACGAAGGCACCGATTACAACGGCTATGTGAAGTACCACCTGAAAGTCTCATGGAAACTGTGAATGCAGCACTGAGAACGATCCCGACCGGAACGATCACGGAAACCAATGAGCTGATATACACCTCAGCATCAGTGATCCTAGACATGCTTGGCTACAAGAGCAACCATGAGAGCCACGAGATTCATTACCCACCATGGAAAAGACGGTTGGAGGCCAAGATCAAGGCGGCTCGGAAAGATGTGAGTCAATTGACGGAGACCCAGAGAGGTGTGAATAAAAGGCCAATACCCAAGAGGTACATGCAGATAACCATACCTGAAGCACTCGAAACTGCCAAACAAAGGCTCCAGGCCTTGGCCAGTCGCCTAAAGAGGTACACGAAAGAGAATGAGGCCAGAAGAATAAACAGGCTGTTCGCAACACAACCTGCGAAAGTGTACGCTCAGTGGCAGGGTTCTAACAGCAGAGCAGACCCTCCAAGGCTGGAAACTGAAAGATACTGGAAAGGCATATGGGAGAAGGAGGTCGCACATAACAGCAGTGCACAATGGCTGGTGACTCTGAAAGAGGAGCACAGCAACCTCCCTGAACAGAACCCAGTTACCATCACAGCGGCAGATATACAAGGAAGAGTCTCAGGTATGAAAAACTGGACGGCACCAGGCCCGGATATGGTCCACACCTACTGGCTAAAGAAACTCACAGCTCTCCACGAGCGCCTAGCAGCACAAATGAACCAGCTGCTGATGGATGGGACTCACCCAGGATGGCTAACCGAAGGGCGAACAATCCTAATCATGAAGGTGCAGTTCCTTCCAACTATCGGCCAATAACCTGTCTCTCCACAACATGGAAGCTCATGTCAGGCATCATTGCGGCTAAGATAAGTGGACACATGGATCAATACATGAGCAAAGCACAGAAAGGCATTAGTAGAGATACTAGAGGTGCCAAACATCAGCTGCTGGTTGACAGAACAGTCGCTCAAGACTGCAGGTCCCGACATACCAACCTGTGCACAGCCTGGATTGATTACAAGAAAGCATATGACTCGATGCCACACTCATGGATCAATGAATGCTTGGAGTTGTATAAGGTCAACAGGACCCTGAGAGCCTTCGTTGCAAACTCGATGAGGATGTGGAAAACCACACTTGAAGCCAATGGCAAGCCACTAACGCAAGTGTCCATCAAATGTGGCATATACCAAGGTGATGCACTCTCCCCACTGCTGTTCTGCATAGGACTGAACCCCCTCAGCCAGATAATCGCCAAGACAGGCTATGGATACCGCCTCAGAAATGGAGCTACGATCAGTCACCTCCTCTACATGGATGACATCAAGCTGTATGCTAAGAGCGAAAGGGACATAGACTCCCTGATCCACACAACCAGGATCTACAGCAGTGATATCGGAATGTCATTCGGGCTGGAGAAATGTAGTCGGATGGTGACTAAGAGGGGCAAGGTAGTCCACACTGAAGGGGTCTCACTCACTGAAGGAACAATAGCAGACATTGAAAACAGCTACAAGTACCTCGGTATACCACAGGCCAATGGCAACCTCGAATTAGCAACAAGGAAAGCGGCTACGACCAAATACCTCCAGCGGGTGAGGCAAGTCCTCAGAAGCCAGCTCAATGGCAAGAACAAGACCCGGGCAATAAACAGCTATGCCCTGCCAGTGATCAGATACCCTGCCGGAATAATAAGGTGGCCAAAGGAAGAGATTCAGACCACGGATGTTAAGACCCGAAAACTCCTCACCATGCACGGAGGGTTCCATCCCAAGTCCAGCACCCTGAGACTGTACACAAGCCGTAAGGAAGGAGGCCGGGGACTAGTGAGTGTGAGAGCCACTGTCCAGGATGAAACATCCAAGCTCCATGAATACATCAAAGAGAAGGCTCCAACGGATGATGTACTCAGAGAATGTCTCAGTCAATGGGGAACAGAGGATGAGGTGCTGGAAGAGGGACAATCATGGGAGGAAAAGCCCCTACACGGGATGTACCACCGAACCATAGCAGAAGTGGCTGATCTCAAGAAGTCCTATCAGTGGCTAGAGAGGGCTGGCCTAAAGGACAGCACAGAGGCACTCATCCTGGCTGCCCAAGAGCAGGCCCTGAACACCAGAGCCATAGAGGCAGGGATATACCACACCAGACAAGACCCAAGGTGTAGGTTGTGCAAAGAGGCACCTGAGACAATCCAACACGTAACTGCAGGGTGTAAGATGCTGGCAGGGAAAGCCTACATGGAGCGCCATAACCAGGTGGCTGGCATAGTCTACCGAAACATCTGTGCGGAGTATGGACTGGAAACCCCAAGGTCAAAATGGGAAACACCTCCCAAGGTGGTGGAGAATGACCGAGCAAAAATCCTGTGGGACTTCCAGATACAGACTGACAAGATGGTAATGGCCAACCAACCTGATATCGTGGTCATAGATAAAGGGGAAAAGAAAGCCGTTGTCGTGGATGTAGCGGTCCCGAGTGATGGGAACATCAGAAAGAAGGAACATGAGAAAATCGAGAAATACCAAGGGCTCAGAGAGGAGCTGCAGAGAGCCTGGAAGGTAAAGGTGACAGTCGTGCCTGTGGTGGTCGGAGCACTTGGGGCAGTGACCCCCAAACTCGACGAGTGGTTGCAACAGATCCCGGGAACAACATCGGATATCTCGGTCCAGAAAAGCGCAGTGCTGGGAACAGCACGGATACTGCGCAGAACCCTCAAGCTTCCTGGCCTCTGGTAGAGGACCCGAGCTGAAATGGGGACAGACACCACCCATGGTGGGTGAGACGAGGATTTTGTTTTTATATATATATATATATATATACAGTAAAGTCTCGTTATATCGATATTCAAGGGAGTACGAAAAAATATCGATATAACCGGGACTATCGATATATCCGATCCTGCGCCGAACTGCATTAAACAAAAGCCGCCAAAAGAGGGCAGCCAAGCGCCATATAAGAAACGGAGCTGGCCATTAGCTCCCTTTTTTTGGGTCAATGTTGCCTCAAAATGGCACATATAATTCTTTAATGATTGTAAACATGTATGCTTTAATCTTCAGAACTACAGTGTATTTGAAACATATTCATAACTGGATGTGTAACAAGAAAGCATATTATCCGAATCTGAAGCCATTGTTTGGATTCACAAGCAATGCAAGACATTGTTGCAAAAAACGATTGCATTCATATACAGTACAGTGGGCATGTACATAACACAACAGGGAAACTGTAACGCTTACATCTTACTGTATTATGTATACAATTTAAAAAAGTCATCAATCTTCTTCTGCTTCCCATTTTTACTTTTAACACAAACACTTCAATCTTGTCTGCTACACACGAGCTAGCGTCTGAAAATGAAAATGGCTCTGCTACACGGGTGCCCACACGTAACCAAGTCACCTGACCAAGTCGACCAATGGCGCGACTGATGGCGTGACACGTAACCAAGACATGTGACCAAGTTGACCAATGGCGCGACCGATGGCGTGTCACGTGACAAAGTCACACGGCCAAGCCGACCAATAGCGCGACCGATAGCGGCTCATGTGACCAAGTCGACCAATGCCGTGACCGATGGCGGCTCACGTAACAAGACACGTGACCAAGTTGACCAGTGGCGCGACGGATATATCGATATAAACAACAAAAATGGCCGGCGGGGGATGAAAAGGAGCACCGTAATAACCGGATTATCATAATAACCGGGTATCGTACTAAACGGTACTAATTATACATAAAAAGACTAGAAATGTGCAAGGGAAATGAAAATAGTATCGTAATAAGCGGTACTATCGATATAACCGATATCGATATAACGAGACTTTACGGTATATATATATATATAAGACGTCTAATCGTCCAAAAAAAATAAAAACATTGTTGCGCGGTTTACAGGGTTTTTTAAAATTAAGGAAGTACCAACCACAAATGCTCCCTTGCTTAATTTATGGTAAATATACCATGCTGAAGACTTTGCTCCAGTCGTCATTTGCCGTCAAGGTGTACAATGCAACATTTGCGTTGTGTTGTCTGCTCCAAGCTATGTGGACTCCACATTCTCAGCGGCTTTCAAAACTGCAAAGCGAACGTTCGTTTGGCAATTTGCATACTCGGCACCGGCAGCCAATCAGAAGCCTGCTTCGGACGACACCCTGACTGAAAACTGTACTTCAGAGTTTTGAAAGCCGCTGAGGAAGTGGAGTCGACGTGGTTCGTAGCGTTTTGTTTGTGGCTTTTGCGTTATGTAATAAAACAAACGGTTGATTTGAAAAAAAATCACTTATTTTTTCTTGAAGAACTTGTCGGACATCCGGGCCGAGACGTTTTGAAAGTTGTCGGCTCGACGTAAAAGTTGTACACCCCGGGCCACCGGGCAGACGCTATTTCAAACACACTATATATATATATATATATATATATATATATATATATATACACACACACACACACACACACACACACACACACACACACACACACACACACACACACACACACACACACACACAGTGAGACCTCGACTTACGGACACCTTACCTTATGAACTTTTTGGTTTACGATCGTCAAATTTATGAAAATTAAACCTTGAAATACGCACTACTTTTCGCGATACACACCCACCACGGCTGGCGGAGTGATCTTTGGATCTGGCGGAGTGATCTTCGGATCTTTGGCGGAAGCACACGACGAACAGCGCTCCCGCCGCACCTTTCCACACCCCCTCTCCGAGGAGCTTTTTGCTGAAAATTTTACGATTAGGAAATGAATGCAAGATGATCCCCTAATAATCACCATTGAGGAGAAGAAGGAGATCATTGAGAAACACGAACGAGGTTTGCGTTTGTGGCGTCACATGTGCACACCGCGGCTGTCATGTTAATCTCAGCCTGACACATCTCTCACGCTGTGTCACTTCCCTGAGAGAAACTTTCTACGATCATTCTACAAATAAAGAGCCGTCCACAATTGCTACCATCCTTCGCCTGAAAGCTTTAGACAAAGGCGTTATTTCGTCGATGCTTTCACGTGACTAATGACACCGAACTTGTCACGTGCGAGTTGACAGCTGGGGCGGAGCCGCTGCTTGCGACCTCCACCAGCCGAAGAAGAGACTTCAATTTCATTTCATTTCAATGAGTGTGTGTCGCTGTGTCTTGTGCTGGTCAGACCAAGAGCTTGCTTTTCCCGAGGTGATTGTTAGCCGCGATCGCATAAATTCGGTGCTTTCCGGGATCGCAAATGTGCTGGATGGATTCCCCCCCCCCCCTGCCTCTTTTTGTCGCGTTTTATTCCCCGTCCGTGGAATCATCGGACTCGCGCCTTTTGCTGTAATAAAATATCTGCCAGCACCTCCTACGGGACTCGAAGTGGATGCAGATGACATCGAGGAGCTTGTTGCTGACCATAATGAGGTCCTCAACACAGAGGAGTTGATTTGCCTTCAAGAGGACAAGCAGAAGCAGGCCATTCGGGAGTTGATGTGCAGGCTTTTATTGAACAGTTCCATCCAGAAAAGGCTATGAGAATCATCAACATGATGAATGATAATGTGATGCCTCAGTTTTGTAAGATATTACAAGTCAGAAAGCTACAGGTGTCAATTAAGAGCCATCAATACATTGAATAAGGTATGATCTGTGTAGTTTTAAGGCTTATTTAGTTGAAAATTATATTTTATAGAGACCTGGGAACGGATTATTCTCATTTTAATGGTTTCCTATTTTGGGTTACACACTTTACACACTCTGTCTGGGAACCAATTAAGTTTGTAAGCCAAGGTCTCACTGTATATATATATATATATGTGTGTGTGTGTGTGTGTGTGTGTGTGTGTGTGTGTGTGTGTGTGTGTGTGTGTGTGTGTGTGTGTGTGTGTGTGTGTGTGTGTGTGTATGGATGGATGGATAGATAGACGTGATCAAGAGTGACACAGTAGCTGTTGCACTTCAGTCATTTGATTATCATGAGCGGTACAGAATGAGTTTTTCAAAATTGTATTTACTATTTATTATTCCGTTGTTTTATAGTTGCTGTTACACTTCACTCACTTTATTATCATTAACGGTCCAAAATGAGTTTTTTTTTCAGATGTTTTATTTTCTGAGATATTTCAAATATTTTGATCCTCACTGAGCTTGATGAGATAACCAAACAACCTTGATATTCCTTTGTTACCCACTGTTTTCTATGTATTATTTGTGTGCAGGATGAGGGCACGTTCCATCTCAAGGACGCTGCCAAAAATTTGCTCAAAAGTCTGGGAAGCCAAGTGTCTCTCATTCTGAACTGGAGGGACATGTGGACTCTTGTGGCGAAGAAAGGAGGTACAACAATGAAACATGCATAAAAGAGAGACAATGTGATTATTTCTATCCAAGGTTTGCATTATCAGATTTTTTGTAACCATTTTCATGCGAAAGTTACCATTGGTGACAATTCTGCCCTCGCAGTCGCTAGGCCCTACAGTCACTTTGTCACTTTTGCATCAGTCGAACCAGGACTGATTTGATCGCACCCTTTTGTGGGGTGTTAACAGCATGACCATAGTTGCTGACATATATTTGTTTTGCTAGGCATTCCGTTGTTTCATATGGTGTTAAAGGACAACCGACGTCTCCGGACAAGTTGTGTCCATAATTTGTAAAATGGCTTCACATGACTTCTACTGGGCGTATTTTAATAAGATTCCACCGCATATAGCTATAATTTACGTTTTAAGACTCGCTCTGAACATTTAGGAAGTCTTGTTTTTGAGTTGGTGAAGAGTCCGTACGTGACGTCAGAAAAGGAACGCCTCCTCACCGTAAAAAAGACGCATTGTAGCGTCTTTCCATCACGTCAATGTATTTTGCTGTACTGTTTTTTTTTAAACCATGTCTTACACCCAAAAAACATGTATGCTTTGCTCATCAGGACTATTTGAAACATATTCATAACTGGATGTGTAACAAGAAAGCATATTCTCCGAATCTGAAGCCATTGTTTTGATTCACTAGCAATGCAAGACGTCTTGGCGTGACGTCACGAAAGGGGGGCGGGACTTTCTGAAAATGCCCAATTCGCAGCTCAATTTTTTTGCAGATTTTGGACACTTTAAGTCATTTTTATTGCCGTTTTGCATTTGATTAAAAATATCATACTGCATGTTTTGGGTATTTTAGATGCTATAAAACGTTTTTCTGGTGTCAGTTAAAAAACCAAAAAGTGACGTCGGTTGTCCTTTAAGCTTGATAGTGACTGAATGTATAATTACCAAAGACTTTACTCGAACAACCACTTTGTTTGCAACAACCAATGGTTGATGATAGATCCAACTTTGTGATTTAGGAGTAATCACTTGTTTGAATATGACAATCAAGCAGGAACCATAGTAGAAAGCATAGCTGCCAATTTTTGAAATCAGGAAAGCCTCGTAATATGCCAGGGTGCAGGGGCCACAGGCCCCGGTTGGTCCATGGTCATTGTTCACATTACAGCTACTTAAAATGAGACCAAAAACACCATACAAACGTTGATCAATGTCAAAGATATACTTGTACCTCAGATATACTTCTCCCTGGCCTTACCTTGCTCTCCGCGCCCGACGCACGGCCTGACCTTGCGGCCGTCTGCGGCGCCGACACGCCCGACCCGCCACCTCGCCCCAAAGCAGAACGAACTTTCACAAAGAAGCGGCGCCGCTGGCCGTGGTGGCGATGCGGCTTTCTAATCATGGCGGTCCCGAGCGCAGACGCCCAACCTGCCTTGGCTCTAGTCCTGGCCGGGCTGCGGCCTGTGTGGGGACCCTCCCCCCGCCGATGCCATCGCCACCCGGCCATACAGAAACCCCCAAAGGCGCTCGGTACCCAACTCTCTCCCCGCCGACGGCGCCAGTGGATTTTTTCTTCAGGGCCATGGTTACGGTCTTGAGTAAAAAAAAAAAAGTGTACGACAGGAGATGTTGCCGAGATGGTATCTGTATCGCTACTGAGTGTAGTCACGCGGTAGATTGCTGTGCAAGAGTGAGATGCTGGCTGGCTGGTTAACCAAAATTGTCATACGCCGAGCCAGGCTTAGAATAAAAATAAAAAAATGGGATCTGGCGGTCGTGGGACCCATCACTAGTCTGCAGCTTGGTCCTGGCTGATCCCTTCAACCCACTGCCATGTGATGGACAGAATTTGAATTATTTTCAATCCAGACACACCTGATCCGAAGTCAGAGGCTGCATATTTTGCTTTTGCGTCTCTTACTGCAATTTTTTTGCCTATAAGGCTGTAAATTATGAATGTTTTGTTGTTTTCTTTTTGTTTTAATTAATTAATTTATTTTAAATGGGTCTAAAAGTCTGAAATTTGAATTGGAAACCCCTGTAAGAGGAACCATGTGAGTGGAAAAAAACATGGTTAAATACTATGCTCTATTAATGTCTATTTTGAATATAAAACAATTTAATCTTAATTTTAAATCTTAAACTTAAGTTTTTCATTTCCTTTCAAAATGGTCACATTTAATGAATGCAGTGAAAGCGAAAGCCCCATAAAAGTCTGTACATTTTTATTTTTATGTATTTATTTGATTTGTCTTGACTGACAATGTGCATATTTGGATTTCTAGGACAAGTTTATGGTGAAAAACATTCAAAATCTCCTGCTCTCTCCACCTGGGGTGATCCAGTTCTTCTTAAAACAGAAGTGCAACTCACTGCCTCTGAAGGTAAATGAAAGTATTAAATTAGTGCTGAAAGTCCTATGGGTTATCCCGGAATTATGGATTTTCAAATTCATTCATAGATTCATTTTTTTCCCAAAACACTTTATCCTCACTAGGGTGGTGAGGGCTGCTGGAGCCTATCCCAGCTGTTTTTGGTCAGCAGGCAGGAGACACAGTGAATCAATAGCCAGCCAATTGTACGGCACACAGAGACACAACACACAACAATCATCAGCGCTCACACTTGCAATTTATTGAATGTTCAATCAACCTGCCATGCACGTTTTTGGAATGTGGTAGGAAACTGGAGGACCTGGGGAAAACCTGCGTTAGTCCCGGGGAAAACATGCATACTCTCTGCATGTAACCCTTCTGATTGGGGTTGCTTGAGTAGTAGCATTCCAACAGAGCCATGTTATTGCATCTCGCCCATCTCCGCTTTGTTCTAGTAGCCCATTTTTCATCATGATGCTCTGGTTCCCCAGCCCCTAATGCAGACCTTGTTTGGCTGTGCAACGTCTGAGCTGAGATGTCATCTGTTTTATTGTCTTTCATCATTGTATTAGGTAGACATTAGCGTGAAGGGTCTTGCCCAAAAACCCACACTGGCTGGTGTTATGTTATTGCACCAAAAGGAATTCAAACCCTCATCTCCCATCAATCCATCCATCCCTTGTCCTATGGAGGGCCACAGTTGTGCTGAAGGGTATCCCACCTCACTTTCGGCAATAATAACATAATGAATATGAAAATCTAACTGTTTTTATTTGCCCCACTCTTTGGCAAAAAATTAACCATTCGCCACTTGTCATAAATATTTAGAATGAATAGTCAGAATCAGAAAGCCTTTAATAGTCCTACAATGGGGAAATTGGTTGCAATCACCTTCTCAGAGTCAATTAGTGGTCGCCCAACTCAACTGTTTTGGATGGGGAGAAATGTGCACCTTTCTCCCATCCAAAATCCATGAAACACAAAATTATTTAACATTTCTTTTAGCATCATGACATCATTCACCCCCTCTCCTCAGAGTTCAGACATTCTTGTCAAATAATCAGCAATAACATTTGTTGTCAGGGCAGATAATGTCATATGTGACAGGTCCTATTCTCCTAGTCACAGCGTATGGGCCCTGCCACTTTGCCAGTAGCTTACTTGATCCCATATGCAACAATATTAACACCTTCTGTCCAGGGTGCCAATCTCTCCCTGATAAATTATTGCCGTTATTCTTGCTGGAGATCCTCTTCCAGCTCCTGACGTTCTGCATCTTCCGTTACTTTCTGGAATTCTGGGTTCAGAAACCATGGGAATTGCAGCTTGTCTTAGATGATGAAACTGGAGGTTGGGCATGTTAGGTAACCCAACTTGGGAATTTCTTGTGCGGGAGGAAGGTTCGTTGGCCTGGATGTTCGAGAGTCAGCGCCCTGGGGCTGCGGTCCCAGAGGAGGTGGTTGCCCTCTCCTCAATTGCTTCTTGGTCTGGGGAGGTGGTATCTTCTCCACGGCCTTCACTTTCTCCCTCTTCTTCCTCTTCCCAATTGTCGTGCGGCAAGACAGCAAGCAGGTGGAAAGAGGATAAAAGTTCACTCAGCCAGATGCAGGAAGGGTATTGTGAGTTTTCTTTATTTGAAGTTGATATCGGTTTTCGGCAGACCACAGGTAACACTGCTCTCCAGTCTGTCCTTTCTCCCTCTTCTTCCTCCCCGAAGTGACTGGCTCAGGCTGGCTTTAAAGGTGCTTCACCTGAGCTTCTGGCCAAACACAAAATTATTTAACATTTCTTTTAGCATCATGACATTTGGGTGGTGTCAAAAAGTATTGTATGTACAAAAGAAAATGTCAAAATGGTGCTTATTCATCATAATATTAAAATTCAGAAGTAAGAGAAGGCCCTAAGTTTCATTCAATGTGTTGATTAATTTTAATTTCATGTATGTGATTGTCCTTTCAGAGGCAGAGTGCCACTGGGCAGACACAGAGTGGAACAGGCGCAGGAAAGTCTTCTGCAGCAAAGTGGAAGGATATGGCAGCATCTGCAGCTGCAAAGATCCAGCACCCATTGAATTCAACCCAGAACCTGTAAGGCACAACTAAAAATAGATTCATTTAATTTCTACATGGTTTCTTTGCATATATGTATATGTATAAGAAATTATGAAATTTGCACCCTGAAGGGGTGGATATAATCTTCCACCTGCTGGAGACACACAAAACAATATCATGACAACTTTGTCTGGCATCAAGATTGGCATAGAAAATCGGGAAATTATGGTCTGGAAAAAGTATGGCATTCTAAAATATCAAATACTATATGTTAACTTTTATTACTCTCACAATTGTGTGTTTGGGCAATTCGCTATACGAACACATTTTAAACATCTTTTCTATTTCCGTACACATCGTTTTATTTTCTTGGACTTCAGAAACAGAATCAGAAAACCTTTATTCGTCCCACAATGGGGAAATTTCCTGTCATCATGTCACATTCTGTCCGTCTTTACATCGTTTTATTTTCTCAGACTAGTGATCCTAACATTGGGAAATTCCCAATTCACAGCAGCAAAGTTATGAAGGAAGAGGAAATAAAAAAGAAGAAATAATAAATGATGTAAAGGCAGCCACTGTTGTGGCACAGTCTTGAAGTCAAAATATATGACATATATACACTTTTCTACTTTCATTCCTTTCATCACTTGCTGCTGTGAAATGTAAATTTCTCCACTGTGAGACTAATAAAGGCATATCCAATCCAATCCAAAGACACACAGTTATTCAATCTTAAGCACTTTTCTGCACCATCTTTGATGTATGAAACCGTTATAGATGACAGCAGAGAGGATCAAAGTGAAAGTAAAGGTGGCAATGGCCAAACAAGTGGCAAGGAAGGAGAGACTGATCTTTACAGGTTGGCGAGACAGAGAGACAAAGATGGTCAGGACGTGCAGCAGGTTTGGGTGATTAGGGATAGATAGAAATGGTTAAGTATTAACAGGTACCAATCGTGTGACGGCAAGGTGGAAAGAGTACTTTGAAGAATTGATGAATGAGGAAAATCAGAAGGAACAAACAGTAGAAGATGTGACTGTTGTGGAAGAGGTCGTGGTAAAGATGAGCAAGGATAAAGTGAGGAGGGCGCTGAAGAGGATGAAGGGTGGAAAGGCACTCTGGCCTGATGGTTTACCAATGGAGGTATTGAAGTGTCTAGGAGAGACGGCAGTGGTATTTCTGATTGGGTTGTCTGATTTTAGATGGTGAGAAGATGCCTGACGAATGGAGGCGAAGTGTACTCTTGCCCATTTTGAACTCATTCACTGCCAGACGTGCAAAAATTTGTCCACTCCACTGCCAGGTTTTTTGTTGTTATTTTCACTTCACAATTGCAGGAGCCACAGAATATTGAGTACATAGCGTTAGAAACGTTAGAAACCTTAGACTTTCTTCTTTCATCAGAAAAAAAAGTTCAATTCTAGCTCATTTGCTTCTGGAGAAATCGGCTGTTAAAATCAGGCGGTTTCTTAGCAAATACCTGATTTTTCCCAAAAAGCCAAGAAAATAAATGAGCTCTTTCTGCAGAGAAGCAAATTCAAGCAGAAAGGTTATCAAAGACCATCATAGTTTTAACTTTAGTGACACCTCAAACACCTGTAAAGTGGTTTACTTCTATGAAACAATATAAGAAAAAGGACTTTTGATGACAAAACTACATTTATTTAGATTTAAAACTAACACACGTGAATGCATACCTGGACTTCGGAGTGAGTTGTCTGGCGTGCTTCTGCATCGCAGAAGCTCACCGAGCTAGGCGGCAGCCACTTATCGTAGGTATCACTGTATTTGGGTTTTTGAGCACAAGGAGCAAATGATGACAGAAATGATGACACAATGTTATAGGCCATAAATTTGGCAGAGACCAGTTTTTGGTGTGCACTGTTAAATTACAGTAACCTTTGAACACTATTGGTGGATTATTTGATATACAGATCTTAGATTTTTCTCGTTATAGATTTGTCAAATTCAGACAAAGTCACTAAACATTACTTCTATTTTCTTCCTTATAGCTGCCGAATAATAGAGCCTTCAATGTGCCTGTTGCTGTCATTGCAGGAAACAGACCTAACTATCTCTATCGGTAAGAGCTCATGTTTTAAAATGGGCAAGAAAGTTGGTCAACATAATCAGTCTGTCTTGTTATTCTTGGGAAAAGATACATTTCATAATGGGTGATAGTAATCGGCAAATACACAAGTTTTTGCCTATTTTAATGCAGCTGTTCACGGTCTGTTTTTAGGATGCTCAGGTCGCTTCTTTCAGCTCATGGTGTCAACCCACAGATGGTCACAGTCTTCATTGATGGATATTATGAGGTACTCTGGTTGTTGTTTCAGCCTATTCCCCTTCCGTTGAAAAAAACAAAATTAAATAATTGCACAGGATGTGCAATTTGGTAACATTGTACAAACAAGAATGACTTTTTCTCACCACGGAGCTTCACAATCTATTTATTTTTAAAGAGATCATGGATTTAGATTTTATTCTGGAAACAAATATCTTCTTCATTTTCATTCAACTTCCGTACCGCTTATTGCTCACTATGGTCGGGGGTGGGAGTGGGGGGTGCTGAAGCCTATCCCAGTTGTCTTCGGGCAGTAGGCGCTGTACACCCTGAATCGGTTGCCAGCAAATCACAGGGCACACAAAATTGAACAGCCATTCATGCTCCCACTCACACGGGGTCAATTTGGAGTGTTCAATTAGCCTGCCATGCATGTTTTTGGAATGTGGGAGGAAACCGGAGGACCCGGAGAACACCCACACAGGCTCAGGGAGAACATGCAAACTATACACAGGGTGACTGAAGCGAGGATTGAACCCATGAACTCTGCACTGTGAAATTGGCGTGCGAACCACTTGAAGAGTATTTGTATTTATTTTTTTATGATTTTAGAGCATCTTAAGTATTGCTTTGCATCACATATATTTTTCATTATTAATCACGAGTGAACTTGGTTAGATGTTTTGGCTACAAAACATGAGGCTTGTCGATTAAGACGCTCCCCAGCTTACAAACATTCGAGTTATGACAAAATTGTATATCTGAACTTTTTTGCGGGTACTGTATGTCGAAAACATTTTGGACAGAGATGCTGTAAGTTAGATTTTGTATTGCGCGCCTTTTTCCGGCCGATCTCGCTTGCGATTGCCTGTGTACTTTGCTTCACGCCCACGCATGCACACAGACACATTGGAGGTTTCAAGGGCTGCATGTTTACACAACGGACACCAAGGCTGAAGTGTTGCCAATGAGTTTAGGCCAGGATCCGCCGAGCTCGCTTACGATTGGCTGCGTACAGTATGTGGGCGGGGAGTAAATCCCTCTTAACAGTTGACGCTCCAGGTAGACGCAAGGCGTAAGTAATGGCTGCTTGCATGTAATTCAGTAAAAAAATGGAATATTGCTCATGCGTTTGGTGTTAAACTTTTTGAAACCAAATTAGGCACAGCACTCTACATTTATCAATTGTTGTCAGGGCTTTTTTTGGGGGGGAAAGTAAATTTTAATTTCAACGTGCCAAGAACCCACATATGTGCATCACTTCTTCTAAACCCGCTCAACTCCAACATCTTCTGCTTCTTCCTTTCCTTTCCTTTCCTTTCCTTTCCTTTCCTTTCCTTTCCTTACCTTTCCTTTCCTTTCCTCTTCCTTTCATAACTTTGCTGCTGTGTTACTGCTCACACGCACAAAAAAAAACGTTTTTCTCCCGTGACTGTAAAGTATCCTTGAGAGTTTTGAAAGGCACTTCGAAATGAAATGTATTGTTATTATAGACAATCCCAACATATCGGCAGCCAATCAATCTCCGGTTCAGGTTGTGACTGACAGTAGTTTCCCCACCCTCAACAACTCGAACACAGGAAGCCAACACATCAACAGAAAGAATAAGGGAGACATAAAAAAGTTGAACAAATAAATAAAAGAAACTAAAACATTTGATTGAAGTAACTAAAAAAATTAATGTACCAAAATGATTGCATTGCTAAATGATTACTTGCACAGAGTTTTGAAAGGCGCTTATAAATGAAATGTATTATTTTTAATTGCAATTAACATGATAATATAGTAGTCGAGCAATTCTGTAGACGAAATAATGTGTGTGTGTGTGTGTGTGTGTGTGTGTGTGTGTGTGTGTGTGTGTGTGTGTGTGTGTGTGTGTGTGTGTGTGTGTGTGTGTGTGTGTGTGTGTGTGTGTGTGTGTGTGTGTGTGTGTGTGTGAGTGAGTGAGTGAGTGAGTGAGTGAGTGTGTGTGTGTGTGTGTGTTTATTTATTTATTTATGTATGTCTCAGGAACCAATGGATGTGGTGGCGCTGTTTGGATTGAAGGGAGTTCAGCATACACCAATCAGCATCAAGAATGCAAGAGTGTCTCAGGTAAACACTCAACATTTTGTTGGACTGAGATTACTTTTCATTAAAATCAGATTCAGAAAGCCTTTCATAGTCCCACAATGGGGAAATTTGCAAATGAATAAATACAAGATTTATTATCATATTTTAAAAAAGAATTCATACAAATGAACAGGAAAGGAAGTTGATAACATGTCTATTATTATTATAATCACCCTGGTTTTTCTCAGTAGCTTGAGTAGTAGTTTTTGTAGGTCCCTTTTAAAATCAGAATCTTGGTATTGTGACAACAGAACTTCCAAATAGGTTATGTAAATAAATTCAATAAAAATCTGTGAGTGTCAGTGGCATTTGTAACGCTTTTGGAAATTTTCCCAACGATTCATAAACTTTTTTTCTTTCCCCGAAAGATGGCAGTATTAAAAAAATATATTTATTACTCATTCGTGTTTAACACTTTCTTTTCTCAATCTTTGTCACAGCACTACAAGGCCAGTTTGACAGCAACTTTTAACCTACACCCAGTGAGTACCTTATTCTTGCAGTACATGATTAGTCAAAAAAATGTTCTTGCCTTCTAAGTGTCATATCTATATGGATTGGCATATTTTCTCATTGACCGGACCAAATTATTGTTCTTATAATTATGTGTTTGATTGATTGAAAGGGGTTGATAGAGTTGCCAAGGAATTCCTCTTCATTTGATGAAATCCAAAGCAATTTTCCCAAATGTTTTTACTACCGGCATTTGAATTTAAACAATTTAAGATGTATATTTTTTTTATTTAAAAAGGGTAAATTTATTTGTTTCTGATAGAGATTAGCAGTGTCTGAAACTCACGACAAAAGGTTAGTGGACACCCGGGCAGACAGCTCTGAAAAGTTGCCGGCCCGGCCATAAAGTTGCCTGCCCGATTTTTGACAACTTAAAACACATAAACATGTCTAATCGCCCAAAAAAATGTAAAGGGTTTTTTAAAATTAAGGAAGTACCAACCACAAATGCGCCCTTGCCTAATCTATGGTAAATATAACTTGCTGAAGATTTTGCTCCAGCTGTCGCGAATTGTCATGGTTTACACTGCGACGTTTACGTTGTGTTGTCTGCTCAAAGCTACGTCGTCTCCACTTTCTCAGCGGCTTTCAAAACTCTGAAGTACACTTTTCACTGATGCTGTAGTCTGAAGCAGGCTTCTGATTGGCTGCCAGTGCCGAGTATGCAAATTGCCAAACGAACGTTGGAAGACGCGAAAAATTATTACATGTTTGTTAAATCCTCTCGCAAATTGACATACAAACGTTCGTTTGGCAATTTGCTTACTCGGCACCGGCAGCCAATCAGAAGCATGCTTCGAACGACACCCTCACTGAAAAGTGTAAATCAGAGTTTTGAAACCCGCTGAGAAAGTGTAGTCCTTGTGGCTCGTAGCGATTTGTTTGTGGCTTTTGCGTCATTGAGTAAAACAAACGTTTGACTTGAAAAAGAAATGGCTTTGTTTCTTGAAGAAGTTATCGGCCATCCGGGCCGAGACGTTTTGAAAGTTGTACGCCCGACGTAAAAGTTGTACGCCCCGGGCCACCGGGCAGACGCTATTTCAAACACTGGAGATTAGGCAGAATAAGAAGATTATCATATTTAAAAGTGTCATTCTTAGCTGGCCAACCAAACAAAAGGCGCAGATGGCCTAAGGTCAATCTCAATAAGAAACACAGCAAGTTAAACTGTCATCTTCATCGAGGAGATCTGGCCTTGGACAGAATCTAGGACTTGGGAAACTCCTTTATCACCAGAGTAATTTGCTCATTAGCCAGGTTACAAATGTATTAGTTCATGGAAGAGACAATGTTTTATTGCTTACAGCTGTTCGTGCTTAGAACTCAAGAGGCGTGGTATTCTAATCAAGACAACTATATTTTACTAATGTACACTTAAATTTGCATAAACTCTCAATAAATAGCTTGGTAGAGGGCTGCAGAATTTATGCATCTGTCATGAATTGCTGTGTCTCCTGCCGGCAGTAAAAGACACTTGTTCTGTGTTTGAGCCTTTGTCCGCAGTGTCCAACCGAACATCTCTGACAGTTTCACACATACCTGCCAATAACTCCGGTCTTTGCCATAAAAACTACGGTTTTAATTATCCCATTCCGGGTTACGATTTAATAATGAAAATTGTGGTTTCCAATAAAAACAATACATCAAAAATGGTCAAAATAGTAATTACTCAACGTTCATTCATAACACGAGAACAGGTGATCGGCACAGTGCCAGCTGTTAGCTTCCTTTAGATCAGGGGTCTCAAACTCCGGTCCTACATGTTTTCCAAGTCTCCCTGTTGCAATGCACCTGAGGCTGTGTTGCAACAGGATTGCGGCCCTCGAGGACCGGAGTTTGAGACCCCTGCTTCAGATAAATTGCACATGTGCGTTCCTGGTTTCCAGACTGACGGCTAATTCGTTCATTCGAGACCCAAGGGTTAGCATCATTCTTAGCATTGTCGTATAATTGGATTGTATTGGATTTACCTGTACCTTTATTAGTCTCTCAGTGGAGAAATTTACATTGACGAAGAAAATTCGCCAAAAAGTGAATAATCCCAGGCATTTCCAGGAGTTATACTTTGGTCAAGAAAATTTTAAAATTAATCAACCTTGGCTAATAGCTGCCCGTATAAATGATTACAATTCCCGTATAAAAGAGTCCGTACGTGACTTCACGAAAGGACCACCCCCTGAAAAAAGACGCCTCCTTCCATCACGTCAATGTAGTTTGCTGTACATGTTTGGTCTGAGAACCGTGTTGCACCCAAAAGCCGCCAGAAGAGGGAGTCCAAGCTCCATATAAGGAATTTATCAGCCTGCGGAGGTGGCCACTGGAGGTCGCCATTTTTTGCCTCTTTTCTGCTGATCCATTGTTGCCCCAATGTTGCCTCAAAATGGCATGGAATAAATTCTTTAATCGATTGCAAACATGTATGCTTTCCTCTTCAGAACTATTTGAATCATATTCATAACTGGATTTGTAACAAGAAAGCATATTCTCCGAATCTGAAGCCATTGTTTGGATTCTCCAGCAATGCAAGACGTCTTGGCGTGACGTCACAAACTGGGGGCGGGGTTTTCTGAAAATGCCCAATTCGCAGCTCAATTTTTGGCAGATTTTGGACACTTTAAGTCATTTTTATTGGTGTTTTGCATTTGAATAAAAATATCATGGGTATTTTAGATGCTATAAATCGTTTTTCTGATGTCAGTTAAAAAACAAAAAAGTGATGTCGGTTGCCCTTTAAGTCGCTATAATGTTAAAAATCGTTTTGCTTAAGGGGGGCAAATTCCCCGCTGGGCCCTGGAGCCCGGCATATCACTAGGCTTTTCTGGTTTCAAAAGTTGGTCTGTATGTTCACATTTGGAAATGTTATTTTTTTTTTATCCCTATCTTCTCCAGGAGGCGAAAAATGTTATTGTGTTAGAGGAAGATTTGGACATCTCCATTGACTTTTTCAGGTGTGGAACCTCTTGTGTTACCTGCACATACAGTATTTGACATTTGTTTGTATTTGTGAGATTGTGCTCAACTAGTTGATTCCTGAATCAGAAAACCTTTAACCGTCCCACAATGGAGAAATTTGCAGTCCACAGCAGCAATTTGAAAGGGGGTGGGATGGGGGGGGTGAAAGGATAGAAAAACAAGATATTCTAAGCATAGTAAAAATGTCAGCAGACTGAGATATATACTGTAAATGTGCAAAACCGTTTCATAAAAAACTGTACATAGTGCAAGTATCAAGAAAGGTATATATATGTATTGCATCAAGCCATATTTACAGTACAAGAGTACATTTTTTCACATGTGATTATTGAGAATTGAGAAGCCTTACAGCAGTCGGTAGGAACGAGCGGCAGTACCTCTCCTTCTTGCAGCGCGGGTGTAATAGTCTCTGGCTGAAGGAGCTCCCCAGTGCTGTCAGGGTGTGCAGGAGGGGGTGGGAGGGGCTGTGCATCATAGTTTTTAGTTTAGCAAGCGTCCGTCTGTTGCCCACCTGCTCCAGAGAGTCCAACGAGCAGCACAGGACAGAACTCGCGGTCTTGACCAGGCGCTCCAGTCTTTTCCTGTCCCGGGTGGTGATGCTGCCTGACCAGCAGACAATTCCATAGTGGATGGCTGAAGTGACCACAGAGTCATAGATGTTATAGATGTAGCATTCTTAGGCCTGCCACAGTCCAAGTAACAGTATATACAAAATATATTGTTTTGATTGTGTTGGTATGTCTGGCTGGCTGGGGTTACACATCATACTCAGTAACCTTTTTTTTTTTTGTAGCGATATGTAGTGAATTGTTCAGGTACGATTATAATTTTGAATTGCGACAAAATGGCGCTTTTACCAACGTGATTAAAATATGTAAACCATGTTTATACTTTATATATTTGAGACAAGGATGATAGCAGTACACACATTTACTTAAATGTTCAATGATAAAACGTTATGCAGTCATGAACATTCTTCAGCATTGTCTTCATACAGCTGTGACTGTAGCCTTGTATACTTTTTTCATATTTTTTTAACAAATATAATGTACTACTGTTCAAGTAATCTTAGTATTCTTGTCATTCTTACACAAAATTTTATCTGACTTTTTTGAAATGTTCTTGGTCAAATCAGGTCACTTGTATAACAAGTAATATATCAGAATTCTACACCATGTTGCATCAACACAAGCAAATGTTTCTGTATTTACAAAACTGTGTATTTTATTAGCCGCTGTAATTCAGTCATGTTTTTCCATCCATCCATTTTCCATACCGCTTATTCCTCAGTAGGGTCGCGGGAGGTGCCTCTCCCAGCTGTCTTCGGGCATGAGCCGGGGCACACCCTGAATTGGTTGCCAGCCAATCACAGGGCACACAAAGACAAACAACAGTCACTCACACCTTTGGACAATTTGGAATGTTCAATCTGCCTGCCATGCATGTTTTTGGAATGTGGGAGGAAACCGGAGGACCCGGAGAAAACCCACGCGGACACAGGGAGAACATGCAAACTCCACACAGGGAGGCCGGAGCAGGACGCGAACCTCTGCACTTTGAAGCCGCCGTGCTAACCACTCGACTACCGGGCCACCGTCATGTTTTTTACAACTGAAAATAATCAATTCGCAAAAGTTGTATAATTGATGCCAATCCAGTTTTGCTCTTGGTGTTGCTTCTAGTTTCCTGAGTCAGACCATCCATCTGTTGGATGAGGATGACAGCCTGTATTGCATCTCTGCATGGAATGATCAGGTGAATAAACTTTCATTCTTTTCAGGATAACTCATAAGTGTATTGTACATTTTGATCTACAGTTATCTTTTTTTGCAAAGAACCCTGAGAATATATAATTTGCCTTGGTTTGTATATAGTAGTTACCATAAAAAAACATGTATTTTCAAATACAGTGATACCTCGGTTTACGAACCCCTTGGCTTACAAACGTTTTGGTTTACGAACGTTAAATTTATGAAAATTTTACCTTGGCATACAAACTTTTTTCGGGATACACATGGAGCCACCTCAATGAGTGATGTGTCGTTCGCGAACGAGCCCGTTCTAACAACAAAATGGCAGCCGACTGTTTTTGTCCTCTATTCCCTGCCCCCAGTCTTCAATTAGACACATGATTGGTCAAAAACGCAGCAGTGGGGGTGGGGGGGGGTAACAGATAGAGGGAGAGTGAAGCCGTTCTCCAAAAAGAAAATGACTGTTTTACTACTGACTGTTTTTGTCCTCTATTTCCCGCCCCCAGTCTTCGGTTAAAGCCACGCGATTGGTCAAGAACGCAGCAGCGAGGGGAGGTGGTTTAAACTTTCAAGAGACAGGCAGACGACAGAGCGTTTCAACTCAAAGGCAGAGTGTAGACTGCAAGGTTAAAATATCCTATCAATCAGGCTTCCTATGGTAAATTCATTTTTGAGATACACACTTTTCGCCTGACACACTCTGTCTGGGAACCAATTAAGTTCGTAAGACAACATATCACTGTACTGAAGTGGCCTCCCTGAAACATATTTTTTTTTCTCTATGGCTGTCCAAAGCTGTTTGTGCAATCATACAAAAGTGAATGGGAACTACCAGTTTTAGCCTAGTGGTTATAAATGAATGAATATACTCTGGTCAACAAAATATACACTTGTAGGTATAACATTCTAACTCGTGTAATCAGTCGCTTCATATGTCTTTGTGTTCTGAAGGGCTATGAACACACAGCAGAAGATCCCGCCTTGCTCTACAGAGTGGAGAGTATGCCTGGCCTGGGGTGGGTCCTGAAAAAGAACCTCTATAAGGATGAACTGGAGCCAAAATGGCCAACACCTGAGAAGGTGCAGGATTCATTCTTCTTTTCGGGTCAAGTCTGGTGGCTTAAATTTGCATTACTTGCACAGTGATGTGTATTACCATTCTTTGATTTGCCATAAACTAGTAGTCATTATAAGCATAGTCAAATAATTGTTTGCATGCTGCCGTTGTATGTAATTTAAATTAAAACTCTTGTTTATTAAAATCTAATTATGTTTGTGTTTTTAATCCTAATCTGAGTTTTTCTTGGAAGCAATTGTCTTTTGAAGAAATATTGGAAAATAGCAACAGTCATTTCACTCCTATTTTTGTTTTTTGTAATTCTTCATAAACAAAAGGCAGTTTGAGTTGAGTTGTTTTGTAAAGTCCTGTTTGATCTGAAGGCAGATTCTTTTTTTCAAGGAAAATAATTTACCGTGTAAAAATACTTTATATTGCTACTCAATACAAATGATTTGGCTCTGCCTTCCCCTCTGAGTGATAACTAAATTACTGCTGCTCCAATTCTTGAGACTGACTCTGTTAAACATCAAATATAATTATACCACATCAAGATGTGCACTAATCTCTATGCATGACTTGGTAGGGAGAAATCAACTAACAACAGATGATTAACTGGAAGCTTTTTTACAGTCAGACAAAATTTTCATTTTGCGAGGTTGCAGAAGCAGGGTGAATGGCAGAAATAAACTAAACAAACTTTCTATGTCATGTCTGGTTTAATTTATATCACAAACAAAGTAGAAGCCATTGATGTGAAACCTATGAAAATAGGTGAATTGTGATTTTGGCCTTCTTTTCGTGATGCTAATCTGATCTCTGTCTCTCTGTAGTTGTGGGATTGGGACATGTGGATGCGAATGCCAGAGCAGAGGAAGGGCAGAGAATGTATCATACCCGATGTTTCCCGCTCCTACCACTTTGGCATCATCGGGCTCAACATGAATGGATATTTTCATGTAAGATGTGAACTACATCCTAAAATGCATACATACATATACAACACATTTCACAACAGCTGCAGCAATCACAAAGCAATTTACGTACAATACATACAGCAATACAGAAACAAAAGTAAGTGAAAACAGTTGATCAACACTCAAATTAACAATGCTAACATATATAGAATAGATGAGAGAAAACAACAGAACAGTGACTTTCTCATATTGGGCCAAAGGCCAAAGAATAAACCTATGTCATCAAATGCCTTTGGAAAAGACAGAGTGGGGGCTTGCCAAACATTTAGAGGGCATTGCAGCGGGAAGGACCGGCAAAAGAAGAAAGCAGCAGAATTTCAAACCAACTGCAGATGCTCGTGGGAGAACTGCCAGACTCCAAAAATGAAATGAATTACAATAGTCTCGGCAAGAATATCGTGTTCTGCTGAGAATTGAAAGGCTTTACATTAGTCAGATGCCCAAGATGAAAGAAACTGGATTTAACAATCGTACTGATTTGCCAGGCCAATTTAAAATATCTGCTCAATTAAAAACCAAAGTTCAAGACTATTTCCTTTAGATAAGACGCAAATGGGCCCAGGTCAATATGGTGGTATGTGCAGGGCCCACTGGGACCAAACACCATGACATATTTTTGTTGAAATCTAAGAAATTCAATAACATCCATGCTTTGGGTTCCTCTTGACGCGACAAAAGTGGCCATGAGGAGAACTCATCCTTTTTGCTCCTTTTTGACGGTCTTCGGGATAGCAGTGGGAGGTTGGATCGAACCAAAGGGCAGCAAATTCAATGAAAACACCACGGCCCACAAAATAGAAACTTGGGAAACACCAGACAACAGAGGGGCACAGTTGGACTCTGAGCAACCTCGGCTAACAAAATACCTTTGAAATATTAGTCCAGTTTATTCTTCATTTTATTCATTCATTCATTCATTTTAACGCATATTCCTGGAAATCTGTCAGATTTTTTTTCCACCTTGTTTTTTTCTTTTACATAGGAGGTTTATTTCAAGAAACACAAGTTCAACACAGTGCCTCATGTGCAGTTGAAGAATGTCGACAGGTGTGTACAGCCAAATGGCTCAGGCTTGTACAGACAACATAAAATACCTGCAGTTCATTTGTTTAATGATATCAAGGAAGTCAAGATCATGAGTGGAATAAGTGTTTTTCTACTTGTTCTCACAGCTTAAAAAAGGATGCGTATGAAGTGGAAATCCAAAATCTACTTGGGTGAGTGACTTTTGGATGCCACACTGAGCATGATGTTGATTTAAATAGATAACAATAGAAATAAGCATAATGTTTATTTAAAAGAATAGGAGAAATGTAAAGGATAAATATGGACATTAAGCCCAAGTTTGTGATTTCAGGGAGGCAGAAGTGCTAGACCACACCAAGAACCCGTGTGAGGACACGATGCTTCCAGACTCTGCGGGGAAAGTCTATGTCATGTTCATTAAGATGGAATCAGAGACAGACACCTCGACCTGGACTGAGCTTGCTAAGGTAGACATGTAATTTGTGCTGGAAGAAATCAAATGCTGATATACAGGTAACATTCGACTTACGACTGGGTTCCGTTCCGACAAAGTCAAAATGACCGTAAGTCGAAATCAATTCAAAAAGTTGAATAGAGACTCGTTGCTAAATGACTTGCAAACGACCTGATTCGGATGCCACGGGGGCAGGCGGGTGTGGGTCTGGGTCGCCGGTGTTCTCCTGGTTGCCCTCTCCTGGGCCTTACCCCACTCTCCGCGCCGACGTGTGGCCCGACCCAGCGGCCATCTGCGGCGCCGACGCGCTCAAACCGTCACCTCGCTGCGAAGCAGAACGAAGTGTCTCAAAGAGGCATTCTCGCTAACACTTGCCAGTCAGCCAGATCAGCTGTTCATCTCGGTCTCTCGCGATCCCGCACGCCTGAGTACCGACGGCCGACCCGCCTCGGCTCCTGTCCTGGCCAACGTTGGGGATCCTCCCCCTGTTCTTGTCCCGAGCGCCGACGCCCACCCCACCCGCCTCGGAGTCGGTGGACACCCCCTCCCTGTGCCATCACGCAGTCGATTGCTGTGCGAGAGTGAGATGCGGGCTGGCTGGCCAAAATTGTCATACGCGTTTGTTAGGAAACAGTTATTTTGTGTCCTCATTTTGTGCAATGCTGTAATATTCTCTGTTAAGAGAAATGCGGCATAATGCTGAATGTTGAGCGGATCTGGCAACCCAACCACAACGCTACATCCTGTCCTTTGACAGCGAAAAAAAAAAGAGTTCTTCTCAACAATCCTGAGAGAAGCGGTTGCTCTCTATGCTCTAGCAAACAAACATCCTACTTGTTTGATCTGAACAAGAAGGACCATCTTGAGTCTTTATTCTACCAAATGCATCGCAAACACACTGCATATCTCAACAGCGTTGCTGGTCTGCTAGCGCGTAGCCGTGCCAGGCTTAGAATTAAGAAAAACAAAAAAAAGGGTCTGGCGGTCGTAAGTATGGGTGGTCGTCAGTTGCACCGGTTGTAAGTCGGATGTTATCTGTACATTGTTCCGCCCTCGCCATGTCCTCGTTCCGGCAAGACAGACAAATAACTCCTTCAATGACCACACTGTTGATGTTGCAATTTAATCATAGGCGAGTCTAGGGGTGGAAAACTAACAGACACACGGAAAAACACTTAAGTTGTTGCAATGTAAATCATTGTATTCCTTGCTTGTCTGACGCATGATAAACGCGTGATTACGCGAGTGTTGCTAACGTTCGCAAGCAAATCAGCTAATTACTATTGTAAATGCTAACTAAACAATTGCATTGTCCCCCAATTGTAAATATACATCAAATACACCCTTGTAATTAATAACATTATATAGCTATCCATGCATCTTCCGCCGGTTATCTGGGGTTGGGTCGCAGGGGCAGCAGCTTGAGACGGAAAGCCAAGACTTTTCTTTCTCTCGCCGACCATCAAAGCTCCATTTTGCTTAGCCAGTCGATATCTGTCAGCTGCTAGTGGAGTTCCACAGGTCATAAAGGCCTGATAGGACTTCCCTTACTGCTGGTGTCCACCAGTGAGAACGAGGGTTGCCGCCAAAAGCACCAACGACATCAGGGCCACAACTAAGACTCAACTTTTATGGGAAAAGTTATGCCTACTCACTACCAGGTGGTGATCAGTTGACAACTCTCTCCCTCTCTTCCCCCGAATGTACAAAACATGCAACCACAAATCCGATGATATAACCACACAGTTAATCATCGAAATGTGCCCAAGGGTTCATCGACACCACAATCCATGATGACTACAGAAGCCCCAATAACAAAAGACCACTGGAGTTCTTATCTTGAGAGTGGGAAGGGGGTCGCATTGCTCCCCATCATGCCCTTCTAGATCTCATTGTCATTGTCCATTCATTCTTAATAACTGTTTTATGAGTCCATTCTCAAACTTGAAAACAAATCATGTTATGTTTCCTTGCTATTTGAAGAAGTCTCTTACTGGATCATCGTGGTTAAGTGATCACAACAGCTGCTAGACTACCTTTAGCAGCTCATAGCCTATAGATTGGAACAACTGACTTTGGGAGAAGAACACAGCACATACTTTATTCAGTGGTAATTAACGGTGGGTCTGCTTGACACCTCGACTTCCAAATTCGGACTCGGGTCTCTCATAGAAAATGTGCCATTATCTACAGTGCCCTCATCAATATATTGGCACCTTTGATAAGATGTGTTCTTTATGTTTTGAGAAATTACATTTTCAATAGATTGTATCGAACCACAGGAAACTCCAACTTTTAATCGATGAGAAGGTTTCTTCAGCCGTCATCTGTACAAAAGTGAAGGTTTCGGACGTTTCGCCTCCTATCCTCATCGATGGACCACTCCTGTACGACTGAGAGCTTACACAGACGTATTGCTTCCAACTTTTAATGCAAGTGTATTTATTCATTGGGAAAAATCCATACACCTCCCCAAATCCCACATTAAAAATTATTTTACATTGATGAGATTCTGAGTGTAAATAAAAAAAGGATCTTCAACCATTCCTATATGCACAAACTGACTGTAAAGTGTCCTGGATAGTTTTGAAAAGTGCTTCGAAATAAAATGTATTATTATTATTATTACTCCATGCATCCATCCATCCATTCATCTTCTGCCGCTTATCCGGGGTCGGGTCGTGGGGGCAGCAGCTTCAGTAGGGAAGCACAGACTTCCTCTCTCCAGCCACTTCTTCCAGCTCGTCCTGGCGGATCCCGAGGCGTTTCCAGGCCAGCTAGGAGACATAGTCTCTCGAGCGTGTTCTGGGTCGTCCCCCGGGGTCTCCTGCCAGTGGGACACCTAACCAGAGAGGCATCCAGGGGGCATCCTAATCAGATGCCCGAGCCACCTCATCTGGCTTCTCTCTATGTGGAGGAGAAGTGGCTCGACTCTGAGCCCCTCCCGGATGACCGAGAGCCCAGACACCCTACGGAGAAAGCACATTTCGGCCGATTGTATCCGGGATCTTGTTCTTCCGGTCACGATCCCATAGCTTGTGACCATAGATGAGGGTTGGTACATAGATCGACCGGTAAATTGAGAGCTTTGGATTTTGGCTGAGCTCCTTCACCATGACAGATCGGTATAACAGTCCGCATCACAGCAGATGCCGCACCTGCCTGTTAATCTCTCGCTCCCTCGAACCCTCATTCCTGAACAAGACTCCCAGATACTTGAACTCCTCCACTTGAGGCAAGATCTTTTCCCCGACCCGAAGTGGGCACTCCACCCTTTTCCGACTGAGAAGCATTTGTCTCAGACTTGGAAATGCTGATTCTCATCCCAACCGCTTCACATTCGGCTGTGAGAAGCTCCAGAGAGAGTTGGAGAGCCCCGCTTGAAGGCCCCAACAGTACCACATCATCTGCAAAAAGCAGAGATGCTATACTGAGGCCACCAAAATGGAACCCATCAACACTTCAGCTGCGCCTAGAAATTCTGTCCATAAAGGTTATGAACAGAATCGGTGACAAAGAGTAGCCTTGGCGGAGCCCAACTCTCACTGGAAACGATTTCGACTTACTTACTTACATTGCCTAACCAGACTCTGATATCGGTCGTATAGAGACCAAACGGCCCAAGTCAGGCGTTCCCGTGCCCCATACTCCCGAAGCACTCTACACGAAACTCCCTGAGGGACATGGTCAAACGCCTTCTCCAAGTGCACAAAGCACATGTCGACTGGTTGGGCGAGTTCCCATGCGCCCTGAGGACCCTGCTAAGGGTGTAGAGCTAGAGACGTGTCAACCAAGACAGCCCCACAACATCCCCTGTTCCACGGCCTGGATGAAAACCACACTGCTCCTCCTCAATCTCAAAGTCAAAGTCAAAGTCAGCTTTATTGTCAAATATGCTAATATGCATGACATACAGCACAGATGAAATTAATGTCCTTTCGGACCCAGCGTGCAAGACATGCAAGGCACTTATAACGTGGCTAAAAAAGACATACAATTGACAACAGACAATACATGTAATTTCTGTATGTAAAGTGAGGTAGTGTCGTATGGAAAGTGAGGTAGTGACGTATGTAAAGTGAGGTAGTGACATATGTAAAGTGAGGAAGTGACGTACATAAAGTGACATAATGTCGTGATTGCAAAAACAAACAACTAGAAAGGGTTGAAGTGAGGTCTTGTCTAATGAGAAATAACAAAAAATAGAGTTCAGGATGATCGTACAGCATGTAGCGTGTACTCAGAGTTCGGTGAGTGTGGCAGTGGGAAGGGGCAGGCTGGGCAGGGCTGGGAGGGAGTTGAGTCTCCGGACTGCCTGGTGGCAGAAACTGTCCTTGAGTCTGCTGGTCTTGGCTCGGAGACTCCGCAGTCTCCGACCCGATTGCAGCAGGCTGAAGAGGCTGTGGGAGGGGTGGGTGGGATCGCCAGCGATCCGGATGGCTCTGCGGGTGAGGCGGGTGTTGTAGATGTCCTGAAGGGGGGGAAGAGAGACACCGATGATCTTCTCAGCTGTCCTCACGATGCGCTGCAGAGTCTTACGGCAGGACACGGTGCAGGCGCCGTACCACACGGTGATACAGCTGGTCAGGATGCTCTCTATGGTACCGCGGTAGAAGGAGGTCATGATGGGGGTCGGGGCTCCAACTCTTTTGAGTTTGCGGAGGAAGTACAGGCGCTGGTGGGATCTCTTGGCCATTGATGTCGTGTTGTGGCTCCAGGACAGGTCTTCGGATATGTGCACTCCCAGGAACTTGGTGCTGCTCACTCTCTCCACTGCAGCACCGTCGATGGTTAGTGGAGCATGCTGGGGGCGCACTCTCCTGAAGTCCACAACAATCTCCTTCGTCTTCTCCACATTCAGACGGAGATTGTTGACCTTGCACCACGTGGCCAGGCGGCTGACCTCGTCCCTGTAGGCTGTCTCCTCATCGTTGTTGATGAGGCCCACCACAGTCGTGTCATCCGCAAACTTTATGAAGAGGTTGGAGCTGGGTGATGATGGTGAGCAGTCGTGCGTGAGCAGAGTGAAGAGGAGGGGGCTCAGCACACACCCCTGGGGGGCCCCTGTGTTCAGCGTGATGGTGCTGGAAGTGTTGTCGCCAACTCTGACTGCCTGTGGTCTCCCCGTCAGGAAGTCCAGCAGCCAGTTGCACAGGGAGGTGCTGATGCCCAGTTTGCTCAGTTTATTGGTTTATTGGTTTATCAATCTGAGGCTCGACTTCCCGACGGACCCTCCCCACTCGAACCCCTGAATAGACCTTACCAGGGAAGCTGAGGAGTGTGATCCCTCTGTCGTTGGAACACACCCTCCGGTCCCCTTTTTAAAAAGGGGGACCACCACCCTGGTCTGCCAATCCAGAGGCACTCTCCCCGACCACCACGCAATGTTGTAGAGGCGTGTCAGCCAAGACACCCCCAAAACATCCAGAGCCTTTAGGAACTCCAGGCGGATCTAATCCACCCCTGGGGCCTTGCCACCGAGAAGCTTTTTCAGCACATCAGTGACTTCAACCACAGAGATCAGAGAGCCCATCTCAGAGTCCCCAGACTGCTTCATCCAAGGAAGGCATGCTGGTGGAGTTGAGGAGGTCTTCGAAGTACTCTGCCCACCGGCTCACAACGTCCTGAGTCGAGGTAAGCAGCGCCCCATGCTCACTCTACACAGTGTTAGTGGTGCACTGCTTTCCCCTCCTGAGACACCGGATGGTGGACCAGAATTTCCTCAAAGCCGTTCGGAAGTCGGCTTCCATGGCCTCACCGAACTCTTCCCATGCCCGAGTTTCCCAATGCCTATATAGGCCCGATAGGACTGGTGTCCACTAGCGAGTACAGGGGTTTCCACCACGACAGGCACCAACCACCTTACGGCCACAACTCCGATTGCCCGCCTCAGCAAGTGCGGGACAGAACATGGTCCACTCGGACCCACCTCCTCCAGGACATGTGAAAGGTTCGGCTGGAGGTGGGAGTTGAAACTCCTTCTGACAGGGGATTCCGCCAGATTTTCCCAAAAAGACGTCACAACATTTTTGGGTCTGCCGGGTCGGGCTGGCATCTTCCCCCACCAACGGAGCCTAGTCACCACCAGGTGGTAATCAGTTGATAGCTCCACCCCTCTCCTCACTCGAGTGTGCAAAACATGCGACCGCAAATCCGCTGACACAACTACAAAGTCAATCATCGGACTGCGGCCAAGGGTGTCCTGGTGCCACGTGCACATATGGACATCCTTATTTTTGAATAAAGTGTTCGTTATCGACAATCCATGCTGAGCGCAGAACTCCAATAACAAAACAACAAAAGTTTTGATCGGGGGAGGGGGGGGCGTTCCTCCCAATCACGCCCCTCCAGGTCTCACTGTCATTGCCCACATGAGCATTGAAGTCACCCAGCAGAACAAAGGAGTCCCCAGCGGGAGTGCTCTCCAGCACACCTGCTAAGGTCTTCAAAAAGATGGGCACACTGAACTGCTGTTTGGTGTATATGCACAAACAACAGTCAGAACCCATCCCTCCCACCCGAAGGCAAAGGGAAGCAACCCTCTCGTCTACCGGGGTTAATCCCAACGTACAGGCGGTGAGCCGGGGGGAAATTAGTATGCTGACACCTGCTCTACGCCTCTCACTGTGAGCAACCCCCAAGTGGAAGAGAGTCCAACCCATCTCGAGAGGGCTGTACCAGAACCCAGACTGTGTGTGGAGGCAAGTCCAACTATATCTAGTCGGAACTTGTCGACCTCGGACACCATCTCGGGCTCCTTCCCTGCAAGAGAGGTGACGTTACACGTCCCAAGAGCTAGCTTCTGCAGCCGAGGATCGGACCGCCAGTGTCCCCGCCTTTGGCTTCCGCCCAGCTCACAATGCACCCGACCCCTCTGGCCCCTCCCGTGGGTGGTGAGCCTTTGAGAAGGGGGACCCCATGTTTCCTCTTCAGGCTGGGCCTGGCCAGGCCCCATAGGTGTAGACCCGGCCACCAGTCGCTTGCCAAGGAGCCCTATCCCCAGGCCTGACTCCAGAGAGGGGCCCCAGTGACCCGCGTCCAGGCAAGGGAAAACTAGATCCATTCATGTTTTACTTCATCTTTTGAGTTTGACTTTGACTGGCCCCTCACCCAGGACCTGTTTGCCATGGGTGACCCTGACAGTGGCATAAAGCCCTAGACAACTTAGCTCCTAGGATCATCAGGACACACAAACCCCTCCACCACGGTAAGGTGACGACTCACGGAGGGGTATTATTCTTATTATTATTATTACTATTATTTTTATTATTATTATTATTATTATTATTATTATTATTAATAATTAATAATAATAATAATAATAATTCATTCAGCTGGGTCCTCTCCTCTGCACCCTCCTCTTGATCTTATTGGCCAAGTATGTAGAACACACAAGGAATTCGTCTCGACAACAAAGTATGGAAAGATATTTTATAATGTAAGCACGGTTATGGGATGGTCCCACCCAATGACAGCTGTGCTCAGTGGTAGCATACAATACTATAGCAGTTAGAGTAGAATATCATAATTTCAATGGGAATGCGGGTTGGGGACTGAGAGGGCTTTAACATTTGTCTGGTGACGCATTTCTACAATTTTCAGGGTGAGAAAATGCTTATCAGAATCAGAAAATGTTTAATAGTCCCACATAAAACATATTGTAAAACATGATTTAAATTTGTTTACGGCTTTTAAAATATCTTAAACACGTGTGACAATAATTATGGAGGGCACTGTCAATGTGATGAGCACATTAAACCATGTAAATACCAGTGTGGATGGATCTCGTAACCTGTCTTGAAAACCTACTTGTTTCTCCTTCATTTCTCTCCAAAGTGCCTCCATGTTTGGGACCTGGATGTTCGTGGAAATCACAGAGGCCTGTGGAGACTCTTTAGAAAGAGGAATCATGTCCTCGTGGTGGCCGTGCCAATCTCCCCATACTCGTAAGTTAACACCCAGTCTTGACACACATTACACTGTTAGGATTCCTTTTCCCCAGTTGACGTTAAACATCACAGTTACTGTTATTGGATTGTCTCAGGTGCCTCTTTGCACAACCAACACCTTGGGTCTTGTCTGGGATGGTATATGTGGGCCTGTAAGTCTTTGCTGCTCAGGGCTTGCTTCTGAGTAGCCAAAATGAGTGTTCTGTGCTGGGTGGGTGTATAAGGCTCACCCAAAAGCCTTCATTATCTTTAAAAGATGACCCTGTGCCTTACACACCGGTGCGCCTTATATGAAGTAATATTGAGCCTCAACAGGTCTCGCAACTAATTTCAGCTGCCACTGACTCTGTTTCCCTTTGTAGAAGTAGTGTGTAACCCCAGCCTCTACTGTAGCACCTTATAATGTGGTGTGCCTTATATTTAGAAACCTTTTATACTTTACTGTATATACTATATTTGGAAAACTTTTCATTCATTGAAGGTGCGCCTTATAATCCGATGCGCCTTAGATATGGAAAAGGTTTGAAAATCCACCATTCATTGGGAGTGCGCCTATACAGTGATCCCTCGCTACTTCGTGGTTCACTTATCGCGGCTTTAGTGCATCCCAAATTTTTTTTCAGGGAAAAAAAACTTTTTTTTTTTAATGGCAAAGCAGAATAAAATCAAACACACTGGCTTTGAACAGCTCATGGAGCATTCAGCTTCTAGAAATCGGGCCATGTCGGTTTATAAAACTCTTGCTAAAAAAAAGAAAGAGTGCCAACAACTACCGATAACAATGTTCTTCTCTCGGAGAAAGATTCCTTCAGTAGAAAAGGACGCTACAGCGCAGCGGAGTCAGGACGAATAGCCGCAGCAACAAAATATTGTTTTACAACACCGTTCTTTAAACTATTAAAAAAGAGGTTTTATTTTTTTGTTTCATTCTGCAGTATGTACAGTTTTGCATTATGTAAAACATAAATAAAAGCTGACTACATTCAGAGTTTTCACATATCGCGGGTTATTTTTGAAATGTATCTCCCACGATAAACGAGGGTTCACTGTACACCAGAAAATACGGTAGATTAGACTAACCTTTATCATACCTGCCAACTACTCCAGTTTTGCTCAATTGAGTACGGTTTTCATTATCCCACTGCGGCTTGCGATTTGTTAATGAAAATTACAGTTTCCAATAAAAACATTCAAAACATGAGATCGCTAAATTTAGAACAGGTGAACAGCTCAGTGCCAGCCCTTAGCTTCCTTTTGATGAATTGCGCATGCGCGTGCTAAGGGTTATTCCTGGAATTAAGTGTTAAGAGTTAGCATTGTTTTCGTCATGTAATCAAAAAGCAACAAAAAGGGTGAAATCTAAAAGAAAACTACAGTCGTTTCGTGAGGAATCCTCCCAAGCATTCCCAGAAGTTATACTTCGGTCAAGAAAATGTGAAAATTATGCGAATTTGTAATACCTGTCAACCTTGGCTAAGAGCTGCCCGTATAAATTATTACAATTCCAGTATAAAAGTTGTAGTACGCCTGTAGATTATTTGAAATGATAAAAAAAAACCCTCACAAGTGAAAATGCAGACATCTTACTGCGCATGCGCATCTCATGCTTTTATCAATCCCACCGTAGGCAGCGATAAAAAAATATAAACAAATACAATGAGGATTACTTTTGCTGGTTTGCTGTGACAATGGTGTCGATTGACGGCAGCATTGTCGTTGGCTACCAGCAGTTGAGACGAACTGGATTTCAGCCAAAATAGGCTTTGTATCGTTTCACAATAAAAGAAAAATCTTGTATAATCGTTGTTGTACGCCGTACATTATTTGAAATGATAATAAAACGTACAATACAGGTGAAATGTAAATTGACAGGTTAGGAGTTTGTTATAGCTATTTTTGTAAATCCATAGGAATATAGGTTCGATACATATTTGAAGTTACAAACAATGTCTGACAATTCATTGTACTTTTCAAACAAGATTGATTATTAAATGTTTGGTTGACTGCACAATATTTCTGAATTGTTTTCCTAAAATAGTAGCAAACATGATATGCTCATGATTGACAAGTTGAAATAGAGGTACAGTGAGACCTCAACTTACGAACTTAATTGGTTCCCAGACAGAGTGTGTAAGGCGAAAAGTGTGTATCTAAAAAAAAATTCCCATAGGAAACCATTAAAATGGGAATAATCTGTTCCCGGGTTTCCATAAAATATAGTTTTTAATTAAATAAGCCTTAAAACTACACACAACATACCTTATTCTATGTATAATAAATATTGCTATTGTATTGTAATGAAAGAAATACACTGCACTGTATCACAAAGTCACAAAGAGAGGCACATTACATGAGGACTGTAATTCAAGAAATAAACTGTGCTGTAAAATAAAGTTTTTTTCAACTTCTTCGATTGCCCGAGACCGTCGCTTTGAGAGCACGGAAACACCTTTTGTAACAGACGCACCTTTGATGGCTTCTCTGTTCCGGAGAATGGGAGCAATGGTTGACTTAGCATAGCCGTGCTTAGCCACTAAATCACACTAACGCACACCTCGTTCGTGTTTTTCAATTATCTCTTCTCAGCGATGGTGATTTTATTTTCTGTCTTCTTGGGCTGAACACGGTCCCATCACAGTAAAATTATCAGCAAAAAGCTCTAAGTAGGCGATCGACGTGTGCATTCAATGAGAGGGGGTGTGTAAAGTAGCGCCGGCTGGAGCGCTGTTCGGTCGTATGCTTCCGCCGAAGATCACTCCGCCAGCCGTGGTGCGTGTGTATTTTGAAAATAGTGCTTATTATAAGGTTTAATTTCCATAAATTTGACGTTCTTAAGACGAAAAGTTTGTAAGATAAGGTGTTTGTAAGTTGATCAATGATCAACATTTGTATGGTGTTTTTAGCCTCATTGTAAAGAGCTGTAATGTTAAAAATGCTTATCTTCGGGGGCTACGCCCCCTGACCAGGACCCCGGCATATTACTAGGCTTTTCTGGTTTCAAAAGTTGGCAGGTATGCTTTATTATACTCACAGTGGATACATTAACAAGATTATTATTATTTTTATTTTTTTTTTTTTCCCTCACTTGGGCAACACATTTCATCGAATTGACTTCAAACTTTGGCTGTCCCATCCCAGCACCTGGGAAAACAATGGCTCTTGTCCCGCCCACATACAAACATGTACAAGCCATGCGGCGCATCGTGGTATTGTACATTCGGTTTGAAGTAGTGTATTGGTACATTACACACGCATGACTGGCTGGGTGTGTTTCTGTCAGTCATTAATGAAATGGGTGTCGAGTTAGGGACGATTGAACGGACAGACAATAACCCACTTGCATCCTTGCTTTGTCCATACTTTAAAAAAAAGAAATTGTCCTTCGTCCTCCATCCCGAAATTGGGAAAAGTTGTTCCGTCCCATGATAAGCGTCATGATAATCCTAAACACTCTATACAATTGAGCAGATTAAATGTATCACTAACTTCACTTTATAATCTTCTGTTTTAACCAGTGTGAAGAAACCTGCCAATGTCAAACCCATCCACTTAGAGCCTCCCACCAAAGAAGAGGGTGCACCAGCAGAGCCGCTATAACACCACCGTGTGGGGGCTCTCACACATGTACAGTACATGCACATCTCCCCCCCCCCCCCCTCTCTCTCTCTCTCTCTCTCTCTCTCATTCACATGCGTGCGCAGGAAAATTTATACTCGTTGACACAACCATATACATGACCATACAAAACATTTTAACAAGGCTGGGCCTTAACAAATTTTGCAATGGTTAAAAATACATAGTGAGACCCACAACCTTTACTTTTTTATGATAAAAAAAACATTAAACATTGATGAATGTGACCCAATTAATCAAATTATATTTCCTTTAAAATGGTGGGATCCAATTTGTTGAACCACCTTCGTCACAATTGTTTTTTGTTTGTTTGTTTTTTTTTTCTTTGGGGGGGTCTCTCCACATGTTTCGCGGTCATTGTTTTTATGCCTTGGTAACTCTATTTTTAATGTTAACAAAAATACTTACAGTATTGAGAACATTTAAATATTTGTAAATGTAGTGTGATTTCTAGATTTAAAATAAGAAGCATTTGAGCTGATAAATCAAACTGTCAGGGAGGCCAAACTGAGATGGTTTTTCACATGTCCACAGGAGAGAGAGTGACTATATCGGAAGAAGGATGCTGAGCCTTGAACTGCCAGGCAGGAGACCGAAAGAAAGACCAAAGAGGAGGTTTATGGATGTTGTCAAAGAGGACATGGAGGTAGCTGGTGTGAGAGAAGAGGATGCACAAAACCGGGTTAGATGGAGGACACTGATTCACTGTGGCGACCCCTGAAGGGAAAAGCCGAAAGGAAAAGAAGAATCAACCTAGTTGGACGCCAGTTACTTGGCTAGAATTTCAAAAATATTTGACTCCCAAAACAGTACTGCACTCCAAATTTACTGTTATTTGAAGAACTATATTATTCGTTTTGACAACGGCAACTATAGTGTTAAATATTCAACCCTCAAAACCACCAATGTTATGATCCAATCCACTTGATCGGTATCAAATTGGATCCAAACCAAAATAGCTGTCTCCGTTTTGGATAGTTTTTCTTTTTAAGCCAGTCCGATGCAATCCATAAAAACCAGCGATATCACATTTGCTCGACTTCATTTTGCACGTCATACCATAGCACAGACAAGCTGCTGCCATCGTTGTTATATGCCTGTTTTTGTGTCATTTGAGCACTTGTTCAGCCAATCAATGTTGAATCCAGTTGACAACCGGGTATCTACAACCAGCAACCAGGTGCTTTTTGTACTGCTCGCACTGGTGCAACCACCTGTGCACTAGTATAACATTGGGGCACACCTTTCTGACTGTATCTGCTGTTGTTTAGTTGTCTCAATTGGCAGACCCTATGATGCAAGAGCTTCTTTTCCTTTTGGCTTTTCCCTTCAAGGAGTCGCCACAGCGAATCAGTTTCCTCCATCTTTGAGCCTTCGCCGCCTGTTCCTGGGCACCGCGTTTCCCTGTTGAAGCAGACAAAAGTTCCTAAGTTCCGTCTTGCCTTTCTTTGTGTAGCTAATAGCTATCTATTAGCTCGCTTGCTTGCTTTCTATCTGTTTGAGTTATTCGGGGTTGAATGAACGCTGGCGCGTGTGGCTGTCGCTGCTCACCCACAAAAACTGTGACTGTAAAGTGACCTTGAGAGTTTTGAAAGGCACTTAGAAATCAAATGTATTCTTATTTTTATTTATTGGCTATAAGCTGGCTGGCTGGCTGTCTAACTAGCTATCTAGCTATCAGCTATCTAGCTAGCTATTTGGCTAGCTATCTAATGGCTGTCTAATAGCTATCTATTGGCTGTCTAGCTGACTGGCTGGCTATGTAGCTAGCCTGCTAGCTTGCTTATAGCTATCTATTAGCTAGCTTGCTAATAGCTATCTATTAGCTAGCTAGCTTGCTAATGGCTATCTATTAGCTAGCTAGATTGCTAATAGCTATCTATTAGCTAGCTAGCTTGCTAATAGCTATCTAGCTAGCTACCTTTCAATCTATTTGAGTTACTTCCGGGTTGAGTGAACGCTGGCGCGTGTGGCTGCCGCTGCTCACCCACAGAAAGACTGATTCTGTGTCTGTAAAGTGACCTTGAGAGTTTTGAAAGGCGCTTAGAAATGAAATGGATTATTATTATTATTATTATTATTATCCTCAGAGGTTTGATTCGCATGTTTGTTTTGGCCACGCTTTTACGTCGGATGCCCTTCCTGACACAACCGGGATATATTAGTAACATATTTTACAACTTTGTTTTCAAAAAGCATCAACTGACAAAACATGTCAGGTATATTATTTATTTGTTTTTATTATTATTATTATTATTATTATTATTATTTAAATATAACTTTAGGGAAGACATCGCTGAAGCTAAACAGATTCTATCTATCGATAATTCTTTCAATAACAAAAAAGAAACATTTTGAATAATTTTAAATACTTTTACATTACTTAAATACAATTGATCAAGAGAACCCTTTACAATTTCAGACACCTGTATTTTTATTTGTCGAGGACTTAACAGTCTTACGTCACCAAAGTATTTATTATTGGCAGAATGTAGCATTGAAGTGAATATCTAGGCCACTACACTGAAGGACTGAAGCCAAGTGATTTGATTTGGCATTATAACATTAGTGTCTTGGTGGGCCATTGATTCTAATTCAGTGAAATAGCTGTCATTTCACTCCCCCTCATCATTCTTCAATTTTATGTACAGATTTACGATGTTAACTGCATCCATGGATTACATCATAACATCGGTGGTATTGAGTGTTGAACCACAAAAGTTGCAATGTATTAAACACGATCATGCAATCACAAGCATCTGCCTGTTAAACTTCATGGTTGGAGAGCTAACCACTCGTATGTATTTTGTGTTTTACAACAATAGTATTTAACGGTATTTATAATTTCACATGTACCACAGAAAAATAAACAGGGACGCGTTCTTCCTCTTCTTTTCCTTTTGGCTTTTCCCTTCAGGGGTCGCCACAGCAAACTGTGTCCTCCAACCTAACCCGGTTTTGTGCATCCTTATCTCTCACACCAGCTACCTTCATCTCCTCTTTGACAAAATCCATAAACCTCCTATTTGGTCTTCCTCTCGGTCTCCTGCTTGGCAGTTCAAGGCTCTGCATCCTTCTCCCAATATAGTCACTCTCTCTCCTTTGGATGTGTCCAAACCATCTCAGTCTGGCTTCTCTGACTTTGCCTCCAACACCTCTAATATGAGTTGTCCCTCTAATCAAAAGTCAGTCAGCTTTATTGTCAAATATGCTAATATGCATGACATACAGCACAGATGAAATTACTGTCCTCTCGGACCCAGCATGCAAGGCACTTATAATGACTTTAACAAACATAATAAACATGAAATTTGCCAATTTGCTGGGAGAGGGGAGCCGCTGCGTGTTCACGCGCCGCCATCTTGGGAAAAACAAAAGAAAACAAAAATAACAAATATGACAACACAAAGACACAGAGTCATTCATTCTTCAGGACTTGCTGTACCATCTTTGTGATGACATGAAGCAGTTCTAGATGAAAGAGGAGAGGATCAAAGCATCCATGTCAGCAGTGGATACTCCCAAAGACAACCTCAACGACTTCATCCCCGTCCTGAACAGAACAAGTTAAAGGACAACCGACACCTTCGGACAAGTCGTGTCCATAATTTGTAAAATCACTTCAAATGACTTCTACTGGGCGCATTTTACAAAGATTCCACCGCATATAGCTATATTTTACATTTTATGACTTGCGCTGAATATTCATGAAGTCTTGTTTTCGAGTTGATGATGATCCCCTAAGTGACGTCACGGAGGGAACGTCTGTGACCGAAAAAGCGACACAATGCATTTTGGGTACTTTTTTTCGTCTGAAAATACCGTGTTGGTCGCAAAATTAGAAGGAGAACTAAATAAATGCTACATGATGAATCG